>NW_027507731.1:0-103084 GCF_037356315.1 Lithobates pipiens | reverse complement strand
AGAGACTGCGGATCTAATACAGGAGATGACCAGAGACTGCGGATCTAATACAGGAGATGACCAGAGACTGCGGATCTAATACAAGGAGATGACCAGAGACTGCGGATCTAATACAGGAGATGACCAGAGACTGCGGATCTAATACAGGAGATGACCAGAGACTGCGGATCTAATACAGGAGATGACCAGAGACTGCGGATCTAATACAGGAGATGACCAGAGACTGCGGATCTAATACAGGAGATGACCAGAGACTGCGGATCTAATACAGGAGATGACCAGAGACTGTGGATCTAATACAGGAGATGACCAGAGACTGCGGATCTAATACAGGAGATGACCAGAGACTGCGGATCTAATACAGGAGATGACCAGAGACTGCGGATCTAATACAGGAGATGACCAGAGACTGCGGATCTAATACAGGAGATGACCAGAGACTGCGGATCTAATACAGGAGATGAACAGAGACTGCGGATCTAATACAGGAGATGACCAGAGACTGCGGATCTAATACAGGAGATGACCAGAGACTGCGGATCTAATACAGGAGATGACCAGAGACTGCGGATCTAATACAGGAGATGACCAGAGACTGCGGATCTAATACAGGAGATGACCAGAGACTGCGGATCTAATACAGGAGGTGACCAGAGACTGCGGATCTAATACAGGAGATGACCAGAGACTGCGGATCTAATACAGGAGATGACCAGAGACTGCGGATTAATACAGGAGATGACCAGAGACTGTGGATCTAATACAGGAGATGACCAGAGACTGCGGATCTAATACAGGAGATGACCAGAGACTGCAGATCTAATACAGGAGATGACCAGAGACTGCGGATCTAATACAGGAGATGACCAGAGACTGCGGATCTAATACAGGAGATGACCAGAGACTGTGGATCTAATACAGGAGATGACCAGAGACTGCGGATCTAATACAGGAGATGACCAGAGACTGCGGATCTAATACAGGAGATGACCAGAGACTGCGGATCTAATACAGGAGATGACCAGAGACTGCGGATCTAATACAGGAGATGACCAGAGACTGCGGATCTAATACAGGAGATGACCAGAGACTGCGGATCTAATACAGGAGATGACCAGAGACTGCGGATCTAATACAGGAGATGACCAGAGACTGCGGATCTAATACAGGAGATGACCAGAGACTGCGGATCTAATACAAGGAGATGACCAGAGACTGCGGATCTAATACAGGAGATGACCAGAGACTGCGGATCTAATACAGGAGATGACCAGAGACTGCGGATCTAATACAGGAGATGACCAGAGACTGTGGATCTAATACAGGAGATGACCAGAGACTGCAGATCTAATACAGGAGATGACCAGAGACTGCGGATCTAATACAGGAGATGACCAGAGACTGCGGATCTAATACAGGAGATGACCAGAGACTGCGGATCTAATACAGGAGATGACCAGAGACTGCGGATCTAATACAGGAGATGACCAGAGACTGCGGATCTAATACAGGAGATGACCAGAGACTGCGGATCTAATACAGGAGATGACCAGAGACTGCGGATCTAATACAGGAGATGACCAGAGACTGCGGATCTAATACAGGAGATGACCAGAGACTGCGGATCTAATACAGGAGATGACCAGAGACTGCGGATCTAATACAGGAGATGACCAGAGACTGCGGATCTAATACAGGAGATGACCAGAGACTGCGGATCTAATACAGGAGATGACCAGAGACTGCGGATCTAATACAGGAGATGACCAGAGACTGCGGATCTAATACAGGAGATGACCAGAGACTGCGGATCTAATACAGGAGATGACCAGAGACTGCGGATCTAATACAGGAGATGACCAGAGACTGCGGATCTAATACAGGAGATGACCAGAGACTGCGGATCTAATACAGGAGATGACCAGAGACTGCGGATCTAATACAGGAGATGACCAGAGACTGCGGATCTAATACAGGAGATGACCAGAGACTGCGGATCTAATACAGGAGATGACCAGAGACTGCGGATCTAATACAGGAGATGACCAGAGACTGCGGATCTAATACAAGAGATGACCAGAGACTGCGGATCTAATACAGGAGATGACCAGAGACTGCGGATCTAATACAGGAGATGACCAGAGACTGCGGATCTAATACAGGAGATGACCAGAGACTGCGGATCTAATACAGGAGATGACCAGAGACTGCGATCTAATACAGGAGATGACCAGAGACTGCGGATCTAATACAGGAGATGACCAGAGACTGCGGATCTAATACAGGAGATGACCAGAGACTGCGGATCTAATACAGGAGATGACCAGAGACTGCGGATCTAATACAAGAGATGACCAGAGACTGCGGATCTAATACAGGAGATGACCAGAGACTGCGGATCTAATACAGGAGATGACCAGAGACTGCGGATCTAATACAGGAGATGACCAGAGACTGCGGATCTAATACAGGAGATGACCAGAGACTGCGGATCTAATACAGGAGATGACCAGAGACTGCGGATCTAATACAGGAGATGACCAGAGACTGCGGATCTAATACAGGAGATGACCAGAGACTGCGGATCTAATACAGGAGATGACCAGAGACTGCGGATCTAATACAGGAGATGACCAGAGACTGCGGATCTAATACAGGAGATGACCAGAGACTGCGGATCTAATACAGAGATGACCAGAGACTGCGGATCTAATACAGGAGATGACCAGAGACTGCGGATCTAATACAGGAGATGACCAGAGACTGCGGATCTAATACAGGAGATGACCAGAGACTGCGGATCTAATACAGGAGATGACCAGAGACTGCGGATCTAATACAGGAGATGACCAGAGACTGCGGATCTAATACAGGAGATGACCAGAGACTGCGGATCTAATACAGGAGATGACCAGAGACTGCGGATCTAATACAGGAGATGACCAGAGACTGCGGATCTAATACAGGAGATGACCAGAGACTGCGGATCTAATACAGGAGATGACCAGAGACTGCAGGATCTAATACAGGAGATGACCAGAGACTGCCGGATCTAATACAGGAGATGACCAGAGACTGCGGATCTAATACAGGAGATGACCAGAGACTGCGGATCTAATACAGGAGATGACCAGAGACTGCGGATCTAATACAGGAGATGACCAGAGACTGCGGATCTAATACAGGAGATGACCAGAGACTGCGGATCTAATACAGGAGATGACCAGAGACTGGCGGACTTAATACAGGAGATGACCAGAGACTGCGGATCTAATACAGGAGATGACCAGAGACTGCGGATCTAATACAGGAGATGACCAGAGACTGCGGATCTAATACAGGAGATGACCAGAGACTGCGGATCTAATACAGGAGATGACCAGAGACTGCGGATCTAATACAGGAGATGACCAGAGACTGCGGATCTAATACAGGAGATGACCAGAGACTGCGGATCTAATACAGGAGATGACCAGAGACTGCGGATCTAATACAGGAGATGACCAGAGACTGCGGATCTAATACAGGAGATGACCAGAGACTGCGGATCTAATACAGGAGATGACCAGAGACTGCGGATCTAATACAGGAGATGACCAGAGACTGCGGATCTAATACAGGAGATGACCAGAGACTGCGGATCTAATACAGGAGATGACCAGAGACTGCGGATCTAATACAGGAGATGACCAGAGACTGCGGATCTAATACAG
The DNA here is from genome assembly GCF_037356315.1 of Lithobates pipiens. Lineage (NCBI taxonomy): Eukaryota > Metazoa > Chordata > Amphibia > Anura > Ranidae > Lithobates > Lithobates pipiens. The sequence continues at coordinate 99,371 of NW_027507731.1, read as the reverse complement.
GAGATGACCAGAGACTGCGGATCTAATACAGGAGATGACCAGAGACTGCGGATCTAATACAGGAGATGACCAGAGACTGCGGATCTAATACAGGAGATGACCAGAGACTGTGGATCTAATACAGGAGATGACCAGAGACTGCGGATCTAATACAGGAGATGACCAGAGACTGCGGATCTAATACAGGAGATGACCAGAGACTGCGGATCTAATACAGGAGATGACCAGAGACTGCGGATCTAATACAGGAGATGACCAGAGACTGCGGATCTAATACAGGAGATGACCAGAGACTGCGGATCTAATACAGGAGATGACCAGAGACTGCGGATCTAATACAGGAGATGACCAGAGACTGCGGATCTAATACAGGAGATGACCAGAGACTGGGATCTAATACAGGAGATGACCAGAGACTGCGGATCTAATACAGGAGATGACCAGAGACTGCGGATCTAATACAGGAGATGACCAGAGACTGCGGATCTAATACAGGAGATGACCAGAGACTGCGGATCTAATACAGGAGATGACCAGAGACTGCGGATCTAATACAGGAGATGACCAGAGACTGCGGATCTAATACAGGAGATGACCAGAGACTGCGGATCTAATACAGGAGATGACCAGAGACTGCGGATCTAATACAAGAGATGACCAGAGACTGCGGATCTAATACAGGAGATGACCAGAGACTGCGGATCTAATACAGGAGATGACCAGAGACTGCGGATCTAATACAGGAGATGACCAGAGACTGCGGATCTAATACAGGAGATGACCAGAGACTGCGGATCTAATACAGGAGATGACCAGAGACTGCGGATCTAATACAGGAGATGACCAGAGACTGCGGATCTAATACAGGAGATGACCAGAGACTGCGGATCTAATACAGGAGATGACCAGAGACTGCGGATCTAATACAGGAGATGACCAGAGACTGCGGATCTAATACAGGAGATGACCAGAGACTGCGGATCTAATACAGGAGATGACCAGAGACTGCGGATCTAATACAGGAGATGACCAGAGACTGCGGATCTAATACAGGAGATGACCAGAGACTGCGGATCTAATACAGGAGATGACCAGAGACTGCGGATCTAATACAGGAGATGACCAGAGACTGCGGATCTAATACAGGAGATGACCAGAGACTGCGGATCTAATACAGGAGATGACCAGAGACTGCGGATCTAATACAGGAGATGACCAGAGACTGCGGATCTAATACAGGAGATGACCAGAGACTGCGGATCTAATACAGGAGATGACCAGAGACTGCGGATCTAATACAGGAGATGACCAGAGACTGCGGATCTAATACAGGAGATGACCAGAGACTGCGGATCTAATACAGGAGATGACCAGAGACTGCGGATCTAATACAGGAGATGACCAGAGACTGCGGATCTAATACAAGAGATGACCAGAGACTGCGGATCTAATACAGGAGATGACCAGAGACTGCGGATCTAATACAGGAGATGACCAGAGACTGCGGATCTAATACAGGAGATGACCAGAGACTGCGGATCTAATACAGGAGATGACCAGAGACTGCAGATCTAATACAGGAGATGACCAGAGACTGCGGATCTAATACAGGAGATGACCAGAGACTGCGGATCTAATACAGGAGATGACCAGAGACTGCGGATCTAATACAGGAGATGACCAGAGACTGCGGATCTAATACAGGAGATGACCAGAGACTGCGGATCTAATACAGGAGATGACCAGAGACTGCGGATCTAATACAGGAGATGACCAGAGACTGCGGATCTAATACAGGAGATGACCAGAGACTGCGGATCTAATACAGGAGATGACCAGAGACTGCGGATCTAATACAGGAGATGACCAGAGACTGCGGATCTAATACAGGAGATGACCAGAGACTGCGGATCTAATACAGGAGATGACCAGAGACTGCGGATCTAATACAGGAGATGACCAGAGACTGCGGATCTAATACAGGAGATGACCAGAGACTGCGGATCTAATACAGGAGATGACCAGAGACTGCGGATCTAATACAGGAGATGACCAGAGACTGCGGATCTAATACAGGAGATGACCAGAGACTGCGGATCTAATACAGGAGATGACCAGAGACTGCGGATCTAATACAGGAGATGACCAGAGACTGCGGATCTAATACAGGAGATGACCAGAGACTGCGGATCTAATACAGGAGATGACCAGAGACTGCGGATCTAATACAGGAGATGACCAGAGACTGCGGATCTAATACAGGAGATGACCAGAGACTGCGGATCTAATACAGGAGATGACCAGAGACTGCGGATCTAATACAGGAGATGACCAGAGACTGCGGATCTAATACAGGAGATGACCAGAGACTGCGGATCTAATACAGGAGATGACCAGAGACTGCGGATCTAATACAGGAGATGACCAGAGACTGCGGATCTAATACAGGAGATGACCAGAGACTGCGGATCTAATACAGGAGATGACCAGAGACTGCGGATCTAATACAGGAGATGACCAGAGACTGGGATCTAATACAGGAGATGACCAGAGACTGCGGATCTAATACAGGAGATGACCAGAGACTGCGGATCTAATACAGGAGATGACCAGAGACTGCGGATCTAATACAGGAGATGACCAGAGACTGCGGATCTAATACAGGAGATGACCAGAGACTGCGGATCTAATACAGGAGATGACCAGAGACTGCGGATCTAATACAGGAGATGACCAGAGACTGCGGATCTAATACAGGAGATGACCAGAGACTGCGGATCTAATACAGGAGATGACCAGAGACTGCGGATCTAATACAGGAGATGACCAGAGACTGCGGATCTAATACAGGAGATGACCAGAGACTGCGGATCTAATACAGGAGATGACCAGAGACTGCGGATCTAATACAGGAGATGACCAGAGACTGCGGATCTAATACAGGAGATGACCAGAGACTGCGGATCTAATACAGGAGATGACCAGAGACTGCGGATCTAATACAGGAGATGACCAGAGACTGCGGATCTAATACAGGAGATGACCAGAGACTGCGGATCTAATACAGGAGATGACCAGAGACTGCGGATCTAATACAGGAGATGACCAGAGACTGCGGATCTAATACAGGAGATGACCAGAGACTGCGGATCTAATACAGGAGATGACCAGAGACTGCGGATCTAATACAGGAGATGACCAGAGACTGCGGATCTAATACAGGAGATGACCAGAGACTGCGGATCTAATACAGGAGATGACCAGAGACTGCGGATCTAATACAGGAGATGACCAGAGACTGCGGATCTAATACAGGAGATGACCAGAGACTGCGGATCTAATACAGGAGATGACCAGAGACTGCGGATCTAATACAGGAGATGACCAGAGACTGCGGATCTAATACAGGAGATGACCAGAGACTGCGGATCTAATACAGGAGATGACCAGAGACTGCGGATCTAATACAGGAGATGACCAGAGACTGCGGATCTAATACAGGAGATGACCAGAGACTGCGGATCTAATACAGGAGATGACCAGAGACTGCGGATCTAATACAGGAGATGACCAGAGACTGCGGATCTAATACAGGAGATGACCAGAGACTGCGGATCTAATACAGGAGATGACCAGAGACTGCGGATCTAATACAGGAGATGACCAGAGACTGCGGATCTAATACAGGAGATGACCAGAGACTGCGGATCTAATACAGGAGATGACCAGAGACTGCGGATCTAATACAGGAGATGACCAGAGACTGCGGATCTAATACAGGAGATGACCAGAGACTGCGGATCTAATACAGGAGATGACCAGAGACTGCGGATCTAATACAGGAGATGACCAGAGACTGCGGATCTAATACAGGAGATGACCAGAGACTGCGGATCTAATACAGGAGATGACCAGAGACTGCGGATCTAATACAGGAGATGACCAGAGACTGCGGATCTAATACAGGAGATGACCAGAGACTGCGGATCTAATACAGGAGATGACCAGAGACTGCGGATCTAATACAGGAGATGACCAGAGACTGCGGATCTAATACAGGAGATGACCAGAGACTGCGGATCTAATACAGGAGATGACCAGAGACTGCGGATCTAATACAGGAGATGACCAGAGACTGCGGATCTAATACAGGAGATGACCAGAGACTGCGGATCTAATACAGGAGATGACCAGAGACTGCGGATCTAATACAGGAGATGACCAGAGACTGCGGATCTAATACAGGAGATGACCAGAGACTGCGGATCTAATACAGGAGATGACCAGAGACTGCGGATCTAATACAGGAGATGACCAGAGACTGCGGATCTAATACAGGAGATGACCAGAGACTGCGGATCTAATACAGGAGATGACCAGAGACTGCGGATCTAATACAGGAGATGACCAGAGACTGCGGATCTAATACAGGAGATGACCAGAGACTGCGGATCTAATACAGGAGATGACCAGAGACTGCGGATCTAATACAGGAGATGACCAGAGACTGCGGATCTAATACAGGAGATGACCAGAGACTGCGGATCTAATACAGGAGATGACCAGAGACTGCGGATCTAATACAGGAGATGACCAGAGACTGCGGATCTAATACAGGAGATGACCAGAGACTGCAGATCTAATACAGGAGATGACCAGAGACTGCGGATCTAATACAGGAGATGACCAGAGACTGCGGATCTAATACAGGAGATGACCAGAGACTGCGGATCTAATACAGGAGATGACCAGAGACTGCGGATCTAATACAGGAGATGACCAGAGACTGTGGATCTAATACAGGAGATGACCAGAGACTGCGGATCTAATACAGGAGATGACCAGAGACTGCGGATCTAATACAGGAGATGACCAGAGACTGCGGATCTAATACAGGAGATGACCAGAGACTGCCGGATCTAATACAGGAGATGACCAGAGACTGCGGATCTAATACAGGAGATGACCAGAGACTGCGGATCTAATACAGGAGATGACCAGAGACTGCGGATCTAATACAGGAGATGACCAGAGACTGCGGATCTAATACAGGAGATGACCAGAGACTGCGGATCTAATACAGGAGATGACCAGAGACTGCGGATCTAATACAGGAGATGACCAGAGACTGCGGATCTAATACAGGAGATGACCAGAGACTGCGGATCTAATACAGGAGATGACCAGAGACTGCGGATCTAATACAGGAGATGACCAGAGACTGCGGATCTAATACAGGAGATGACCAGAGACTGCGGATCTAATACAGGAGATGACCAGAGACTGCGGATCTAATACAGGAGATGACCAGAGACTGCGGATCTAATACAGGAGATGACCAGAGACTGCGGATCTAATACAGGAGATGACCAGAGACTGCGGATCTAATACAGGAGATGACCAGAGACTGCGGATCTAATACAGGAGATGACCAGAGACTGCGGATCTAATACAGGAGATGACCAGAGACTGCGGATCTAATACAGGAGATGACCAGAGACTGCGGATCTAATACAGGAGATGACCAGAGACTGCGGATCTAATACAGGAGATGACCAGAGACTGCGGATCTAATACAGGAGATGACCAGAGACTGCGGATCTAATACAGGAGATGACCAGAGACTGCGGATCTAATACAGGAGATGACCAGAGACTGCGGATCTAATACAGGAGATGACCAGAGACTGCGGATCTAATACAGGAGATGACCAGAGACTGCGGATCTAATACAGGAGATGACCAGAGACTGCGGATCTAATACAGGAGATGACCAGAGACTGCGGATCTAATACAGGAGATGACCAGAGACTGCGGATCTAATACAGGAGATGACCAGAGACTGCGGATCTAATACAGGAGATGACCAGAGACTGCGGATCTAATACAGGAGATGACCAGAGACTGCGGATCTAATACAGGAGATGACCAGAGACTGCGGATCTAATACAGGAGATGACCAGAGACTGCGGATCTAATACAGGAGATGACCAGAGACTGCGGATCTAATACAGGAGATGACCAGAGACTGCGGATCTAATACAGGAGATGACCAGAGACTGCGGATCTAATACAGGAGATGACCAGAGACTGCGGATCTAATACAGGAGATGACCAGAGACTGCGGATCTAATACAGGAGATGACCAGAGACTGCGGATCTAATACAGGAGATGACCAGAGACTGCGGATCTAATACAGGAGATGACCAGAGACTGCGGATCTAATACAGGAGATGACCAGAGACTGCGGATCTAATACAGGAGATGACCAGAGACTGCGGATCTAATACAGGAGATGACCAGAGACTGCGGATCTAATACAGGAGATGACCAGAGACTGCGGATCTAATACAGGAGATGACCAGAGACTGCGGATCTAATACAGGAGATGACCAGAGACTGCGGATCTAATACAGGAGATGACCAGAGACTGCGGATCTAATACAGGAGATGACCAGAGACTGCGGATCTAATACAGGAGATGACCAGAGACTGCGGATCTAATACAGGAGATGACCAGAGACTGCGGATCTAATACAGGAGATGACCAGAGACTGCGGATCTAATACAGGAGATGACCAGAGACTGCGGATCTAATACAGGAGATGACCAGAGACTGCGGATCTAATACAGGAGATGACCAGAGACTGCGGATCTAATACAGGAGATGACCAGAGACTGCGGATCTAATACAGGAGATGACCAGAGACTGCGGATCTAATACAGGAGATGACCAGAGACTGCGGATCTAATACAGGAGATGACCAGAGACTGCGGATCTAATACAGGAGATGACCAGAGACTGCGGATCTAATACAGGAGATGACCAGAGACTGCGGATCTAATACAGGAGATGACCAGAGACTGCGGATCTAATACAGGAGATGACCAGAGACTGCGGATCTAATACAGGAGATGACCAGAGACTGCGGATCTAATACAGGAGATGACCAGAGACTGCGGATCTAATACAGGAGATGACCAGAGACTGCGGATCTAATACAGGAGATGACCAGAGACTGCGGATCTAATACAGGAGATGACCAGAGACTGCGGATCTAATACAGGAGATGACCAGAGACTGCGGATCTAATACAGGAGATGACCAGAGACTGCGGATCTAATACAGGAGATGACCAGAGACTGCGGATCTAATACAGGAGATGACCAGAGACTGCGGATCTAATACAGGAGATGACCAGAGACTGCGGATCTAATACAGGAGATGACCAGAGACTGCGGATCTAATACAGGAGATGACCAGAGACTGCGGATCTAATACAGGAGATGACCAGAGACTGCGGATCTAATACAGGAGATGACCAGAGACTGCGGATCTAATACAGGAGATGACCAGAGACTGCGGATCTAATACAGGAGATGACCAGAGACTGCGGATCTAATACAGGAGATGACCAGAGACTGCGGATCTAATACAGGAGATGACCAGAGACTGCGGATCTAATACAGGAGATGACCAGAGACTGCGGATCTAATACAGGAGATGACCAGAGACTGCGGATCTAATACAGGAGATGACCAGAGACTGCGGATCTAATACAGGAGATGACCAGAGACTGCGGATCTAATACAGGAGATGACCAGAGACTGCGGATCTAATACAGGAGATGACCAGAGACTGCGGATCTAATACAGGAGATGACCAGAGACTGCGGATCTAATACAGGAGATGACCAGAGACTGCGGATCTAATACAGGAGATGACCAGAGACTGCGGATCTAATACAGGAGATGACCAGAGACTGCGGATCTAATACAGGAGATGACCAGAGACTGCGGATCTAATACAGGAGATGACCAGAGACTGCGGATCTAATACAGGAGATGACCAGAGACTGCGGATCTAATACAGGAGATGACCAGAGACTGCGGATCTAATACAGGAGATGACCAGAGACTGCGGATCTAATACAGGAGATGACCAGAGACTGCGGATCTAATACAGGAGATGACCAGAGACTGCGGATCTAATACAGGAGATGACCAGAGACTGCGGATCTAATACAGGAGATGACCAGAGACTGCGGATCTAATACAGGAGATGACCAGAGACTGCGGATCTAATACAGGAGATGACCAGAGACTGCGGATCTAATACAGGAGATGACCAGAGACTGCGGATCTAATACAGGAGATGACCAGAGACTGCGGATCTAATACAGGAGATGACCAGAGACTGCGGATCTAATACAGGAGATGACCAGAGACTGCGGATCTAATACAGGAGATGACCAGAGACTGCGGATCTAATACAGGAGATGACCAGAGACTGCGGATCTAATACAGGAGATGACCAGAGACTGCGGATCTAATACAGGAGATGACCAGAGACTGCGGATCTAATACAGGAGATGACCAGAGACTGCGGATCTAATACAGGAGATGACCAGAGACTGCGGATCTAATACAGGAGATGACCAGAGACTGCGGATCTAATACAGGAGATGACCAGAGACTGCGGATCTAATACAGGAGATGACCAGAGACTGCGGATCTAATACAGGAGATGACCAGAGACTGCGGATCTAATACAGGAGATGACCAGAGACTGCGGATCTAATACAGGAGATGACCAGAGACTGCGGATCTAATACAGGAGATGACCAGAGACTGCGGATCTAATACAGGAGATGACCAGAGACTGCGGATCTAATACAGGAGATGACCAGAGACTGTGGATCTAATACAGGAGATGACCAGAGACTGCGGATCTAATACAGGAGATGACCAGAGACTGCGGATCTAATACAGGAGATGACCAGAGACTGCGGATCTAATACAGGAGATGACCAGAGACTGCGGATCTAATACAGGAGATGACCAGAGACTGCGGATCTAAATACAGGAGATGACCAGAGACTGCGGATCTAATACAGGAGATGACCAGAGACTGCGGATCTAATACAGGAGATGACCAGAGACTGCGGATCTAATACAGGAGATGACCAGAGACTGCGGATCTAATACAGGAGATGACCAGAGACTGCGGATCTAATACAGGAGATGACCAGAGACTGTGGATCTAATACAGGAGATGACCAGAGACTGTGGATCTAATACAGGAGATGACCAGAGACTGCGGATCTAATACAGGAGATGACCAGAGACTGCGGATCTAATACAGGAGATGACCAGAGACTGCGGATCTAATACAGGAGATGACCAGAGACTGCGGATCTAATACAGGAGATGACCAGAGACTGCGGATCTAATACAGGAGATGACCAGAGACTGCAGGATCTAATACAGGAGATGACCAGAGACTGCGGATCTAATACAGGAGATGACCAGAGACTGCGGATCTAATACAGGAGATGACCAGAGACTGCGGATCTAATACAGGAGATGACCAGAGACTGCGGATCTAATACAGGAGATGACCAGAGACTGCGGATCTAATACAGGAGATGACCAGAGACTGCGGATCTAATACAGGAGATGACCAGAGACTGCGGATCTAATACAGGAGATGACCAGAGACTGCGGATCTAATACAGGAGATGACCAGAGACTGCGGATCTAATACAGGAGATGACCAGAGACTGCGGATCTAATACAGGAGATGACCAGAGACTGCGGATCTAATACAGGAGATGACCAGAGACTGCGGATCTAATACAGGAGATGACCAGAGACTGCGGATCTAATACAGGAGATGACCAGAGACTGCGGATCTAATACAGGAGATGACCAGAGACTGCGGATCTAATACAGGAGATGACCAGAGACTGCGGATCTAATACAGGAGATGACCAGAGACTGCGGATCTAATACAGGAGATGACCAGAGACTGCGGATCTAATACAGGAGATGACCAGAGACTGCGGATCTAATACAGGAGATGACCAGAGACTGCGGATCTAATACAGGAGATGACCAGAGACTGCGGATCTAATACAGGAGATGACCAGAGACTGCGGATCTAATACAGGAGATGACCAGAGACTGCGGATCTAATACAGGAGATGACCAGAGACTGCGGATCTAATACAGGAGATGACCAGAGACTGCGGATCTAATACAGGAGATGACCAGAGACTTGCGGATCTAATAAAGGAGATGACCAGAGACTGCGGATCTAATACAGGAGATGACCAGAGACTGCGGATCTAATACAGGAGATGACCAGAGACTGCGGATCTAATACAGGAGATGACCAGAGACTGCGGATCTAATACAGGAGATGACCAGAGACTGCGGATCTAATACAGGAGATGACCAGAGACTGCGGATCTAATACAGGAGATGACCAGAGACTGCGGATCTAATACAGGAGATGACCAGAGACTGCGGATCTAATACAGGAGATGACCAGAGACTGCGGATCTAATACAGGAGATGACCAGAGACTGCGGATCTAATACAGGAGATGACCAGAGACTGCGGATCTAATACAGGAGATGACCAGAGACTGCGGATCTAATACAGGAGATGACCAGAGACTGCGGATCTAATACAGGAGATGACCAGAGACTGCGGATCTAATACAGGAGATGACCAGAGACTGCGGATCTAATACAGGAGATGACCAGAGACTGCGGATCTAATACAGGAGATGACCAGAGACTGCGGATCTAATACAGGAGATGACCAGAGACTGCGGATCTAATACAGGAGATGACCAGAGACTGCGGATCTAATACAGGAGATGACCAGAGACTGCGGATCTAATACAGGAGATGACCAGAGACTGCGGATCTAATACAGGAGATGACCAGAGACTGCGGATCTAATACAGGAGATGACCAGAGACTGCGGATCTAATACAGGAGATGACCAGAGACTGCGGATCTAATACAGGAGATGACCAGAGACTGCGGATCTAATACAGGAGATGACCAGAGACTGCGGATCTAATACAGGAGATGACCAGAGACTGCGGATCTAATACAGGAGATGACCAGAGACTGCGGATCTAATACAGGAGATGACCAGAGACTGCGGATCTAATACAGGAGATGACCAGAGACTGCGGATCTAATACAGGAGATGACCAGAGACTGCGGATCTAATACAGGAGATGACCAGAGACTGCGGATCTAATACAGGAGATGACCAGAGACTGCGGATCTAATACAGGAGATGACCAGAGACTGCGGATCTAATACAGGAGATGACCAGAGACTGCGGATCTAATACAGGAGATGACCAGAGACTGCGGATCTAATACAGGAGATGACCAGAGACTGCGGATCTAATACAGGAGATGACCAGAGACTGCGGATCTAATACAGGAGATGACCAGAGACTGCGGATCTAATACAGGAGATGACCAGAGACTGCGGATCTAATACAGGAGATGACCAGAGACTGCGGATCTAATACAGGAGATGACCAGAGACTGCGGATCTAATACAGGAGATGACCAGAGACTGCGGATCTAATACAGGAGATGACCAGAGACTGCGGATCTAATACAGGAGATGACCAGAGACTGCGGATCTAATACAGGAGATGACCAGAGACTGCGGATCTAATACAGGAGATGACCAGAGACTGCGGATCTAATACAGGAGATGACCAGAGACTGCGGATCTAATACAGGAGATGACCAGAGACTGCGGATCTAATACAGGAGATGACCAGAGACTGCGGATCTAATACAGGAGATGACCAGAGACTGCGGATCTAATACAGGAGATGACCAGAGACTGCGGATCTAATACAGGAGATGACCAGAGACTGCGGATCTAATACAGGAGATGACCAGAGACTGCGGATCTAATACAGGAGATGACCAGAGACTGCGGATCTAATACAGGAGATGACCAGAGACTGCGGATCTAATACAGGAGATGACCAGAGACTGCGGATCTAATACAGGAGATGACCAGAGACTGCGGATCTAATACAGGAGATGACCAGAGACTGCGGATCTAATACAGGAGATGACCAGAGACTGCGGATCTAATACAGGAGATGACCAGAGACTGCGGATCTAATACAGGAGATGACCAGAGACTGCGGATCTAATACAGGAGGTGACCAGAGACTGCGGATCTAATACAGGAGATGACCAGAGACTGCGGATCTAATACAGGAGATGACCAGAGACTGCGGATCTAATACAGGAGATGACCAGAGACTGCGGATCTAATACAGGAGATGACCAGAGACTGCGGATCTAATACAGGAGATGACCAGAGACTGCGGATCTAATACAGGAGATGACCAGAGACTGCGGATCTAATACAGGAGATGACCAGAGACTGCGGATCTAATACAGGAGATGACCAGAGACTGCGGATCTAATACAGGAGATGACCAGAGACTGCGGATCTAATACAGGAGATGACCAGAGACTGCGGATCTAATACAGGAGATGACCAGAGACTGCGGATCTAATACAGGAGATGACCAGAGACTGCGGATCTAATACAGGAGATGACCAGAGACTGCGGATCTAATACAGGAGATGACCAGAGACTGCGGATCTAATACAGGAGATGACCAGAGACTGCGGATCTAATACAGGAGATGACCAGAGACTGCGGATCTAATACAGGAGATGACCAGAGACTGCGGATCTAATACAGGAGATGACCAGAGACTGCGGATCTAATACAGGAGATGACCAGAGACTGCGGATCTAATACAGGAGATGACCAGAGACTGCGGATCTAATACAGGAGATGACCAGAGACTGCGGATCTAATACAGGAGATGACCAGAGACTGCGGATCTAATACAGGAGATGACCAGAGACTGCGGATCTAATACAGGAGATGACCAGAGACTGCGGATCTAATACAGGAGATGACCAGAGACTGCGGATCTAATACAGGAGATGACCAGAGACTGCGGATCTAATACAGGAGATGACCAGAGACTGCGGATCTAATACAGGAGATGACCAGAGACTGCGGATCTAATACAGGAGATGACCAGAGACTGCGGATCTAATACAGGAGATGACCAGAGACTGCGGATCTAATACAGGAGATGACCAGAGACTGCGGATCTAATACAGGAGATGACCAGAGACTGCGGATCTAATACAGGAGATGACCAGAGACTGCGGATCTAATACAGGAGATGACCAGAGACTGCGGATCTAATACAGGAGATGACCAGAGACTGCGGATCTAATACAGGAGATGACCAGAGACTGCGGATCTAATACAGGAGATGACCAGAGACTGCAGGATCTAATACAGGAGATGACCAGAGACTGCGGATCTAATACAGGAGATGACCAGAGACTGCGGATCTAATACAGGAGATGACCAGAGACTGCGGATCTAATACAGGAGATGACCAGAGACTGCGGATCTAATACAGGAGATGACCAGAGACTGCGGATCTAATACAGGAGATGACCAGAGACTGCGGATCTAATACAGGAGATGACCAGAGACTGCGGATCTAATACAGGAGATGACCAGAGACTGCGGATCTAATACAGGAGATGACCAGAGACTGCGGATCTAATACAGGAGATGACCAGAGACTGCGGATCTAATACAGGAGATGACCAGAGACTGCGGATCTAATACAGGAGATGACCAGAGACTGCGGATCTAATACAGGAGATGACCAGAGACTGCGGATCTAATACAGGAGATGACCAGAGACTGCGGATCTAATACAGGAGATGACCAGAGACTGCGGATCTAATACAGGAGATGACCAGAGACTGCGGATCTAATACAGGAGATGACCAGAGACTGCGGATCTAATACAGGAGATGACCAGAGACTGCGGATCTAATACAGGAGATGACCAGAGACTGCGGATCTAATACAGGAGATGACCAGAGACTGCGGATCTAATACAGGAGATGACCAGAGACTGCGGATCTAATACAGGAGATGACCAGAGACTGCGGATCTAATACAGGAGATGACCAGAGACTGCGGATCTAATACAGGAGATGACCAGAGACTGCGGATCTAATACAGGAGATGACCAGAGACTGCGGATCTAATACAGGAGATGACCAGAGACTGCGGATCTAATACAGGAGATGACCAGAGACTGCGGATCTAATACAGGAGATGACCAGAGACTGCGGATCTAATACAGGAGATGACCAGAGACTGCGGATCTAATACAGGAGATGACCAGAGACTGCGGATCTAATACAGGAGATGACCAGAGACTGCGGATCTAATACAGGAGATGACCAGAGACTGCGGATCTAATACAGGAGATGACCAGAGACTGCGGATCTAATACAGGAGATGACCAGAGACTGCGGATCTAATACAGGAGATGACCAGAGACTGCGGATCTAATACAGGAGATGACCAGAGACTGCGGATCTAATACAGGAGATGACCAGAGACTGCGGATCTAATACAGGAGATGACCAGAGACTGCGGATCTAATACAGGAGATGACCAGAGACTGCGGATCTAATACAGGAGATGACCAGAGACTGCGGATCTAATACAGGAGATGACCAGAGACTGCGGATCTAATACAGGAGATGACCAGAGACTGCGGATCTAATACAGGAGATGACCAGAGACTGCGGATCTAATACAGGAGATGACCAGAGACTGCGGATCTAATACAGGAGATGACCAGAGACTGCGGATCTAATACAGGAGATGACCAGAGACTGCGGATCTAATACAGGAGATGACCAGAGACTGCGGATCTAATACAGGAGATGACCAGAGACTGCGGATCTAATACAGGAGATGACCAGAGACTGCGGATCTAATACAGGAGATGACCAGAGACTGCGGATCTAATACAGGAGATGACCAGAGACTGCGGATCTAATACAGGAGATGACCAGAGACTGCGGATCTAATACAGGAGATGACCAGAGACTGTGGATCTAATACAGGAGATGACCAGAGACTGCGGATCTAATACAGGAGATGACCAGAGACTGCGGATCTAATACAGGAGATGACCAGAGACTGCGGATCTAATACAGGAGATGACCAGAGACTGCCGGATCTAATACAGGAGATGACCAGAGACTGCGGATCTAATACAGGAGATGACCAGAGACTGCGGATCTAATACAGGAGATGACCAGAGACTGCGGATCTAATACAGGAGATGACCAGAGACTGCGGATCTAATACAGGAGATGACCAGAGACTGCGGATCTAATACAGGAGATGACCAGAGACTGCGGATCTAATACAGGAGATGACCAGAGACTGCGGATCTAATACAGGAGATGACCAGAGACTGCGGATCTAATACAGGAGATGACCAGAGACTGCGGATCTAATACAGGAGATGACCAGAGACTGCGGATCTAATACAGGAGATGACCAGAGACTGCGGATCTAATACAGGAGATGACCAGAGACTGCGGATCTAATACAGGAGATGACCAGAGACTGCGGATCTAATACAGGAGATGACCAGAGACTGCGGATCTAATACAGGAGATGACCAGAGACTGCGGATCTAATACAGGAGATGACCAGAGACTGCGGATCTAATACAGGAGATGACCAGAGACTGCGCGGATCGTAATACAGGAGATGACAGAGACTGCGGATCTAATACAAGAGATGACCAGAGACTGTGATCTAAGACAGGAGATGACCAGAGACTGCGGATCTAATACAGGAGATGACCAGAGACTGCGGATCTAATACAGGAGATGACCAGAGACTGCGGATCTAATACAGGAGATGACCAGAGACTGCGGATCTAATACAGGAGATGACCAGAGACTGCGGATCTAATACAGGAGATGACCAGAGACTGCGGATCTAATACAGGAGATGACCAGAGACTGCGGATCTAATACAGGAGATGACCAGAGACTGCGGATCTAATACAGGAGATGACCAGAGACTGCGGATCTAATACAGGAGATGACCAGAGACTGCGGATCTAATACAGGAGATGACCAGAGACTGCGGATCTAATACAGGAGATGACCAGAGACTGCGGATCTAATACAGGAGATGACCAGAGACTGCGGATCTAATACAGGAGATGACCAGAGACTGCGGATCTAATACAGGAGATGACCAGAGACTGCGGATCTAATACAGGAGTGACCAGAGACTGCGGATCTAATACAGGAGATGACCAGAGACTGCGGATCTAATACAGGAGGTGACCAGAGACTGCGGATCTAATACAGGAGATGACCAGAGACTGCGGATCTAATACAGGAGATGACCAGAGACTGCGGATCTAATACAGGAGATGACCAGAGACTGCGGATCTAATACAGGAGATGACCAGAGACTGCGGATCTAATACAGGAGATGACCAGAGACTGCGGATCTAATACAGGAGATGACCAGAGACTGCGGATCTAATACAGGAGATGACCAGAGACTGCGGATCTAATACAGGAGATGACCAGAGACTGCGGATCTAATACAGGAGATGACCAGAGACTGCGGATCTAATACAGGAGATGACCAGAGACTGCGGATCTAATACAGGAGATGACCAGAGACTGCGGATCTAATACAGGAGATGACCAGAGACTGCGGATCTAATACAGGAGATGACCAGAGACTGCGGATCTAATACAGGAGATGACCAGAGACTGCGGATCTAATACAGGAGATGACCAGAGACTGCGGATCTAATACAGGAGATGACCAGAGACTGCGGATCTAATACAGGAGATGACCAGAGACTGCGGATCTAATACAGGAGATGACCAGAGACTGCGGATCTAATACAGGAGATGACCAGAGACTGCGGATCTAATACAGGAGATGACCAGAGACTGCGGATCTAATACAGGAGATGACCAGAGACTGCGGATCTAATACAGGAGATGACCAGAGACTGCGGATCTAATACAGGAGATGACCAGAGACTGCGGATCTAATACAGGAGATGACCAGAGACTGCGGATCTAATACAGGAGATGACCAGAGACTGCGGATCTAATACAGGAGATGACCAGAGACTGCGGATCTAATACAGGAGATGACCAGAGACTGCGGATCTAATACAGGAGATGACCAGAGACTGCGGATCTAATACAGGAGATGACCAGAGACTGCGGATCTAATACAGGAGATGACCAGAGACTGCGGATCTAATACAGGAGATGACCAGAGACTGCGGATCTAATACAGGAGATGACCAGAGACTGCGGATCTAATACAGGAGATGACCAGAGACTGCGGATCTAATACAGGAGATGACCAGAGACTGCGGATCTAATACAGGAGATGACCAGAG
Organism: Lithobates pipiens; assembly: GCF_037356315.1. Lineage (NCBI taxonomy): Eukaryota > Metazoa > Chordata > Amphibia > Anura > Ranidae > Lithobates > Lithobates pipiens. Next base: position 82,211 of record NW_027507731.1, on the reverse strand, counting down.
ACTGCGGATCTAATACAGGAGATGACCAGAGACTGCGGATCTAATACAGGAGATGACCAGAGACTGCGGATCTAATACAGGAGATGACCAGAGACTGCGGATCTAATACAGGAGATGACCAGAGACTGCGGATCTAATACAGGAGATGACCAGAGACTGCGGATCTAATACAGGAGATGACCAGAGACTGCGGATCTAATACAGGAGATGACCAGAGACTGCGGATCTAATACAGGAGATGACCAGAGACTGTCGGATCTAATACAGGAGATGACCAGAGACTGCGGATCTAATACAGGAGATGACCAGAGACTGCGGATCTAATACAGGAGATGACCAGAGACTGCGGATCTAATACAGGAGATGACCAGAGACTGCGGATCTAATACAGGAGATGACCAGAGACTGCGGATCTATTACAGGAGATGACCAGAGACTGCAGATCTAATACAGGAGATGACCAGAGACTGCGGATCTAATACAGGAGATGACCAGAGACTGCGGATCTAATACAGGAGATGACCAGAGACTGCGGATCTAATACAGGAGATGACCAGAGACTGCGGATCTAATACAGGAGATGACCAGAGACTGCGGATCTAATACAGGAGATGACCAGAGACTGCGGATCTAATACAGGAGATGACCAGAGACTGCGGATCTAATACAGGAGATGACCAGAGACTGCGGATCTAATACAGGAGATGACCAGAGACTGCGGATCTAATACAGGAGATGACCAGAGACTGCGGATCTAATACAGGAGATGACCAGAGACTGCGGATCTAATACAGGAGATGACCAGAGACTGCGGATCTAATACAGGAGATGACCAGAGACTGCGGATCTAATACAGGAGATGACCAGAGACTGCGGATCTAATACAGGAGATGACCAGAGACTGCGGATCTAATACAGGAGATGACCAGAGACTGCGGATCTAATACAGGAGATGACCAGAGACTGCGGATCTAATACAGGAGATGACCAGAGACTGCGGATCTAATACAGGAGATGACCAGAGACTGCGGATCTAATACAGGAGATGACCAGAGACTGCGGATCTAATACAGGAGATGACCAGAGACTGCGGATCTAATACAGGAGATGACCAGAGACTGCGGATCTAATACAGGAGATGACCAGAGACTGCGGATCTAATACAGGAGGTGACCAGAGACTGCGGATCTAATACAGGAGATGACCAGAGACTGCGGATCTAATACAGGAGATGACCAGAGACTGCGGATCTAATACAGGAGATGACCAGAGACTGCGGATCTAATACAGGAGATGACCAGAGACTGTGGATCTAATACAGGAGATGACCAGAGACTGCGGATCTAATACAGGAGATGACCAGAGACTGCGGATCTAATACAGGAGATGACCAGAGACTGCGGATCTAATACAGGAGATGACCAGAGACTGCGGATCTAATACAGGAGATGACCAGAGACTGCGGATCTAATACAGGAGATGACCAGAGACTGCGGATCTAATACAGGAGATGACCAGAGACTGCGGATCTAATACAGGAGATGACCAGAGACTGCGGATCTAATACAGGAGATGACCAGAGACTGCGGATCTAATACAGGAGATGACCAGAGACTGCGGATCTAATACAGGAGATGACCAGAGACTGCGGATCTAATACAGGAGATGACCAGAGACTGCGGATCTAATACAGGAGATGACCAGAGACTGCGGATCTAATACAGGAGATGACCAGAGACTGCGGATCTAATACAGGAGATGACCAGAGACTGCGGATCTATTACAAGAGATGACCAGAGACTGCGGATCTAATACAGGAGATGACCAGAGACTGCAGATCTAATACAGGAGATGACCAGAGACTGTGGATCTATTACAGGAGATGACCAGAGACTGTGGATCTAATACAGGAGATGACCAGAGACTGCAGATCTAATACAGGAGATGACCAGAGACTGCGGATCTAATACAGGAGATGACCAGAGACTGCGGATCTAATACAGGAGATGACCAGAGACTGTGGATCTATTACAGGAGATGACCAGAGACTGCGGATCTAATACAGGAGATGACCAGAGACTGCGGATCTAATACAGGAGATGACCAGAGACTGCGGATCTAATACAGGAGATGACCAGAGACTGCGGATCTAATACAAGAGATGACCAGAGACTGCGGATCTATTACAGGAGATGACCAGAGACTGCGGATCTAATACAGGAGATGACCAGAGACTGCGGATCTAATACAGGAGATGACCAGAGACTGCGGATCTAATACAAGAGATGACCAGAGACTGCGGATCTAATACAGGAGATGACCAGAGACTGCGGATCTAATACAGGAGATGACCAGAGACTGCGGATCTAATACAGGAGATGACCAGAGACTGCGGATCTAATACAGGAGATGACCAGAGACTGCGGATCTAATACAGGAGATGACCAGAGACTGCGGATCTAATACAGGAGATGAACAGAGACTGTGGATCTAATACAAGAGATGACCAGAGACTGCGGATCTAATACAGGAGATGACCAGAGACTGCGGATCTAATACAGGAGATGACCAGAGACTGCGGATCTAATACAGGAGATGACCAGAGACTGCGGATCTAATACAGGAGATGACCAGAGACTGCGGATCTAATACAGGAGGTGACCAGAGACTGCGGATCTAATACAGGAGATGACCAGAGACTGCGGATCTAATACAGGAAATGACCAGAGACTGCGGATCTAATACAGGAGATGACCAGAGACTGCGGATCTAATACAGGAGATGACCAGAGACTGCGGATCTAATACAGGAGGTGACCAGAGACTGCGGATCTAATACAGGAGATGACCAGAGACTGCGGATCTAATACAGGAGGTGACCAGAGACTGCGGATCTAATACAGGAGATGACCAGAGACTGCGGATCTAATACAGGAGATGACCAGAGACTGCGGATCTAATACAGGAGATGACCAGAGACTGCGGATCTAATACAGGAGATGACCAGAGACTGTGGATCTAATACAGGAGATGACCAGAGACTGCCGATCTAATACAGGAGATGACCAGAGACTGCAGATCTATTACAAGAGATGACCAGAGACTGCAGATCTAATACAGGAGATGACCAGAGACTGCGGATCTAATACAGGAGATGACCAGAGACTGCCGATCTAATACAGGAGATGACCAGAGACTGCGGATCTAATACAGGAGATGACCAGAGACTGCGGATCTAATACAGGAGATGACCAGAGACTGCGGATCTAATACAGGAGATGACCAGAGACTGCGGATCTAATACAGGAGATGACCAGAGACTGCGGATCTAATACAGGAGATGACCAGAGACTGCGGATCTAATACAGGAGATGACCAGAGACTGCGGATCTAATACAGGAGATGACCAGAGACTGCGGATCTAATACAGGAGATGACCAGAGACTGCGGATCTAATACAGGAGATGACCAGAGACTGCGGATCTAATACAGGAGATGACCAGAGACTGCGGATCTAATACAGGAGATGACCAGAGACTGCGGATCTAATACAGGAGATGACCAGAGACTGCGGATCTAATACAGGAGATGACCAGAGACTGCGGATCTAATACAGGAGATGACCAGAGACTGCGGATCTAATACAGGAGATGACCAGAGACTGCGGATCTAATACAGGAGATGACCAGAGACTGCGGATCTATTACAAGAGATGACCAGAGACTGCAGATCTAATACAGGAGATGACCAGAGACTGCGGATCTAATACAGGAGATGACCAGAGACTGCGGATCTAATACAGGAGATGACCAGAGACTGCGGATCTAATACAGGAGATGACCAGAGACTGCGGATCTAATACAGGAGATGACCAGAGACTGCGGATCTAATACAGGAGATGACCAGAGACTGCAGATCTATTACAAGAGATGACCAGAGACTGCAGATCTAATACAGGAGATGACCAGAGACTGCGGATCTAATACAGGAGATGACCAGAGACTGCAGATCTATTACAAGAGATGACCAGAGACTGCAGATCTAATACAGGAGATGACCAGAGACTGCAGATCTATTACAAGAGATGACCAGAGACTGCAGATCTAATACAGGAGGTGACCAGAGACTGCGGATCTAATACAGGAGATGACCAGAGACTGCAGATCTATTACAAGAGATGACCAGAGACTGCAGATCTAATACAGGAGATGACCAGAGACTGCGGATCTAATACAGGAGATGACCAGAGACTGCGGATCTAATACAAGGAGATGATCAGAGACTGCGGATCTAATACAGGAGATGACCAGAGACTGCAGATCTAATACAGGAGGTGACCAGAGACTGCGGATCTAATACAAGAGATGACCAGAGACTGCGGATCTAATACAGGAGATGACCAGAGACTGCGGATCTAATACAGGAGATGACCAGAGACTGCGGATCTAATACAGGAGATGACCAGAGACTGCGGATCTATTACAGGAGATGACCAGAGACTGCAGATCTAATACAAGAGATGACCAGAGACTGCAGATCTATTACAAGAGATGACCAGAGACTGCGGATCTAATACAAGAGATGATCAGAGACTGCGGATCTATTACAGGAGATGACCAGAGACTGCGGATCTATTACAGGAGATGACCAGAGACTGCGGATCTAATACAGGAGATGACCAGAGACTGCGGATCTAATACAGGAGATGACCAGAGACTGCGGATCTAATACAGGAGATGACCAGAGACTGCGGATCTAATACAGGAGATGACCAGAGACTGCGGATCTATTACAAGAGATGACCAGAGACTGCGGATCTAATACAGGAGATGACCAGAGACTGCAGATCTAATACAGGAGATGACCAGAGACTGTGGATCTATTACAGGAGATGACCAGAGACTGTGGATCTAATACAGGAGATGACCAGAGACTGCAGATCTAATACAGGAGATGACCAGAGACTGCGGATCTAATACAGGAGATGACCAGAGACTGCGGATCTAATACAGGAGATGACCAGAGACTGTGGATCTATTACAGGAGATGACCAGAGACTGCGGATCTAATACAGGAGATGACCAGAGACTGCGGATCTAATACAGGAGATGACCAGAGACTGCGGATCTAATACAGGAGATGACCAGAGACTGCGGATCTAATACAGGAGATGACCAGAGACTGCGGATCTAATACAAGAGATGACCAGAGACTGCGGATCTATTACAGGAGATGACCAGAGACTGCGGATCTAATACAGGAGATGACCAGAGACTGCGGATCTAATACAGGAGATGACCAGAGACTGCGGATCTAATACAAGAGATGACCAGAGACTGCGGATCTAATACAGGAGATGACCAGAGACTGCGGATCTAATACAGGAGATGACCAGAGACTGTGGATCTAATACAGGAGATGACCAGAGACTGCGGATCTAATACAGGAGATGACCAGAGACTGCGGATCTAATACAGGAGATGACCAGAGACTGCGGATCTAATACAGGAGATGACCAGAGACTGCGGATCTAATACAGGAGATGACCAGAGACTGCGGATCTAATACAGGAGATGACCAGAGACTGCGGATCTAATACAGGAGATGACCAGAGACTGCGGATCTAATACAGGAGATGACCAGAGACTGTGAATCTAATACAGGAGATGACCAGAGACTGTGGATCTAATACAAGAGATGACCAGAGACTGCGGATCTAATACAGGAGATGACCAGAGACTGCGGATCTAATACAGGAGATGACCAGAGACTGCGGATCTAATACAGGAGATGACCAGAGACTGCGGATCTAATACAGGAGATGACCAGAGACTGCGGATCTAATACAGGAGGTGACCAGAGACTGCGGATCTAATACAGGAGATGACCAGAGACTGCGGATCTAATACAGGAGGTGACCAGAGACTGCGGATCTAATACAGGAGATGACCAGAGACTGTGGATCTAATACAGGAGATGACCAGAGACTGCGGATCTAATACAGGAGATGACCAGAGACTGCGGATCTAATACAGGAGATGACCAGAGACTGCGGATCTAATACAGGAGATGACCAGAGACTGCGGATCTAATACAGGAGATGACCAGAGACTGCGGATCTAATACAGGAGATGACCAGAGACTGCGGATCTAATACAGGAGATGACCAGAGACTGCGGATCTAATACAGGAGATGACCAGAGACTGCGGATCTAATACAGGAGATGACCAGAGACTGCAGATCTAATACAGGAGATGACCAGAGACTGCGGATCTAATACAGGAGATGACCAGAGACTGCGGATCTATTACAAGAGATGACCAGAGACTGCGGATCTAATACAGGAGATGACCAGAGACTGCAGATCTAATACAGGAGATGACCAGAGACTGTGGATCTATTACAGGAGATGACCAGAGACTGTGGATCTAATACAGGAGATGACCAGAGACTGCAGATCTAATACAGGAGATGACCAGAGACTGCGGATCTAATACAGGAGATGACCAGAGACTGCGGATCTAATACAGGAGATGACCAGAGACTGTGGATCTATTACAGGAGATGACCAGAGACTGCGGATCTAATACAAGAGATGACCAGAGACTGCGGATCTAATACAGGAGATGACCAGAGACTGCGGATCTAATACAGGAGATGACCAGAGACTGCGGATCTAATACAGGAGATGACCAGAGACTGCGGATCTAATACAAGAGATGACCAGAGACTGCGGATCTATTACAGGAGATGACCAGAGACTGCGGATCTAATACAGGAGATGACCAGAGACTGCGGATCTAATACAGGAGATGACCAGAGACTGCGGATCTAATACAAGAGATGACCAGAGACTGCGGATCTAATACAGGAGATGACCAGAGACTGCGGATCTAATACAGGAGATGACCAGAGACTGTGGATCTAATACAGGAGATGACCAGAGACTGCGGATCTAATACAGGAGATGACCAGAGACTGCGGATCTAATACAGGAGATGACCAGAGACTGCGGATCTAATACAGGAGATGACCAGAGACTGCGGATCTAATACAGGAGATGACCAGAGACTGCGGATCTAATACAGGAGATGAACAGAGACTGTGGATCTAATACAAGAGATGACCAGAGACTGCGGATCTAATACAGGAGATGACCAGAGACTGCGGATCTAATACAGGAGATGACCAGAGACTGCGGATCTAATACAGGAGATGACCAGAGACTGCGGATCTAATACAGGAGATGACCAGAGACTGCGGATCTAATACAGGAGGTGACCAGAGACTGCGGATCTAATACAGGAGATGACCAGAGACTGCGGATCTAATACAGGAGGTGACCAGAGACTGCGGATCTAATACAGGAGATGACCAGAGACTGCGGATCTAATACAGGAGATGACCAGAGACTGCGGATCTAATACAGGAGATGACCAGAGACTGCGGATCTAATACAGGAGGTGACCAGAGACTGCGGATCTAATACAGGAGATGACCAGAGACTGCGGATCTAATACAGGAGGTGACCAGAGACTGCGGATCTAATACAGGAGATGACCAGAGACTGCAGATCTAATACAGGAGATGACCAGAGACTGCGGATCTAATACAGGAGGTGACCAGAGACTGCGGATCTAATACAGGAGATGACCAGAGACTGCGGATCTAATACAGGAGATGACCAGAGACTGCGGATCTAATACAGGAGATGACCAGAGACTGTGGATCTAATACAGGAGATGACCAGAGACTGCCGATCTAATACAGGAGATGACCAGAGACTGCAGATCTATTACAAGAGATGACCAGAGACTGCAGATCTAATACAGGAGATGACCAGAGACTGCGGATCTAATACAGGAGATGACCAGAGACTGCCGATCTAATACAGGAGATGACCAGAGACTGCGGATCTAATACAGGAGATGACCAGAGACTGCGGATCTAATACAGGAGATGACCAGAGACTGCGGATCTAATACAGGAGATGACCAGAGACTGCGGATCTAATACAGGAGATGACCAGAGACTGCGGATCTAATACAGGAGATGACCAGAGACTGCGGATCTAATACAGGAGATGACCAGAGACTGCGGATCTAATACAGGAGATGACCAGAGACTGCGGATCTAATACAGGAGATGACCAGAGACTGCGGATCTAATACAGGAGATGACCAGAGACTGCGGATCTATTACAAGAGATGACCAGAGACTGCGGATCTAATACAGGAGATGACCAGAGACTGCAGATCTAATACAGGAGATGACCAGAGACTGTGGATCTATTACAGGAGATGACCAGAGACTGCGGATCTAATACAGGAGATGACCAGAGACTGTGGATCTAATACAGGAGATGACCAGAGACTGCAGATCTAATACAGGAGATGACCAGAGACTGCGGATCTAATACAGGAGATGACCAGAGACTGTGGATCTATTACAGGAGATGACCAGAGACTGCGGATCTAATACAGGAGATGACCAGAGACTGCGGATCTAATACAGGAGATGACCAGAGACTGCGGATCTAATACAAGAGATGACCAGAGACTGCGGATCTATTACAGGAGATGACCAGAGACTGCGGATCTAATACAGGAGATGACCAGAGACTGCGGATCTAATACAGGAGATGACCAGAGACTGCGGATCTAATACAAGAGATGACCAGAGACTGCGGATCTAATACAGGAGATGACCAGAGACTGCGGATCTAATACAGGAGATGACCAGAGACTGCGGATCTAATACAGGAGATGACCAGAGACTGCGGATCTAATACAGGAGATGACCAGAGACTGCGGATCTAATACAGGAGATGACCAGAGACTGCGGATCTAATACAAGAGATGACCAGAGACTGCAGATCTATTACAAGAGATGACCAGAGACTGCGGATCTAATACAAGAGATGATCAGAGACTGCGGATCTATTACAGGAGATGACCAGAGACTGCGGATCTATTACAGGAGATGACCAGAGACTGCGGATCTAATACAGGAGATGACCAGAGACTGCGGATCTAATACAGGAGATGACCAGAGACTGCGGATCTATTACAAGAGATGACCAGAGACTGCGGATCTATTACAGGAGATGACCAGAGACTGCGGATCTAATACAGGAGATGACCAGAGACTGCAGATCTATTACAAGAGATGACCAGAGACTGCGGATCTAATACAAGAGATGATCAGAGACTGCGGATCTATTACAGGAGATGACCAGAGACTGCGGATCTAATACAGGAGATGATCAGAGACTGCGGATCTAATACAGGAGATGACCAGAGACTGCGGATCTAATACAAGAGATGACCAGAGACTGCGGATCTAATACAGGAGATGACCAGAGACTGCGGATCTAATACAAGAGATGACCAGAGACTGCGGATCTAATACAGGAGATGACCAGAGACTGCAGATCTAATACAGGAGATGACCAGAGACTGTGGATCTATTACAGGAGATGACCAGAGACTGTGGATCTAATACAGGAGATGACCAGAGACTGCAGATCTAATACAGGAGATGACCAGAGACTGCGGATCTAATACAGGAGATGACCAGAGACTGCGGATCTAATACAGGAGATGACCAGAGACTGTGGATCTATTACAGGAGATGACCAGAGACTGCGGATCTAATACAGGAGATGACCAGAGACTGCGGATCTAATACAGGAGATGACCAGAGACTGTGGATCTATTACAGGAGATGACCAGAGACTGTGGATCTAATACAGGAGATGACCAGAGACTGCAGATCTAATACAGGAGATGACCAGAGACTGCGGATCTAATACAGGAGATGACCAGAGACTGCGGATCTAATACAGGAGATGACCAGAGACTGTGGATCTATTACAGGAGATGACCAGAGACTGCGGATCTAATACAGGAGATGACCAGAGACTGCGGATCTAATACAAGAGATGACCAGAGACTGCGGATCTATTACAGGAGATGACCAGAGACTGCGGATCTAATACAGGAGATGACCAGAGACTGCGGATCTAATACAGGAGATGACCAGAGACTGCGGATCTAATACAAGAGATGACCAGAGACTGCGGATCTAATACAGGAGATGACCAGAGACTGCGGATCTAATACAGGAGATGACCAGAGACTGTGGATCTAATACAGGAGATGACCAGAGACTGCGGATCTAATACAGGAGATGACCAGAGACTGCGGATCTAATACAGGAGATGACCAGAGACTGCGGATCTAATACAGGAGATGACCAGAGACTGCGGATCTAATACAGGAGATGACCAGAGACTGCGGATCTAATACAGGAGATGACCAGAGACTGCGGATCTAATACAGGAGGTTATAAACAAAAAAAGAAAAGAAAATGGTGTCCCCGGATCGGGGCTTTTTGCCAGCAAAGTTTAACCTGTGTAATATAAATAACATTGACATGTAGAAAAGTAAACTAATATTGTAAATATTTATTAATAATAAAAAGAGGATAAAATGGGTCACGCAGTAGTCAAGGACTGAGCTCCACAAATTAGGTAAAAATGTATAGTATTACATGTATGAACAGAAATACACATATACATAGAATTGTGATGCTTGAAACATAGTATCAGTACAGTAAGAGATATATGCGTGTAGATAGTAAAAACCCTTTACGCGTTTCAACCCTCCCAGGGGTCTTCTTCAGAAGGTTACTATCTATTTATGAAAGAATAGAGAAAAGACAAGCATAAATATATATCACAATACATGATGCACTGTGTTGTACTAAAAATAATCTGTTGTAGACAGAGTATATATCAAAACATTGTAAGATTACACAGTTAACAATCAAGCGATACATATTGTAACAATAAATACCTATATTGATCACAAAAGAAATCCTCTTTCAAAGGACCGGACAGGGTTCCGTACATTCTCCCATAGTCTTCATAGATGTGCCGACCTTATACAGATGGAAAAAGTGGCTGGCTCTGCCCGGACAAAGGGGGAAAGAGCAAGGAAAATGGATCCAAAGGGGTAAAAAAGCTTACAAGGGATCACATCACTGTTACCACCTCCAAAACATAATAATGGGGGAAGGTATGGGTATGGGTAAGCGGGATTAGGAGAGAGGGCAACCTACAGGAAAAGAAAGAATATAAGACATGGGTATATATATATATATATATACATATACATGTATATATGAAGAGGGGCCCTATTTAGAAAGCTATCACCTCTGTATAGAGAGATAGGACATGCCCGCATGCAGTGTCAATAGTATACACATGTCTAGGATACGCATATGTCAAGTGAATCCTGCCATTTCAGAGTGGAATATTTCACTCGGTTAGGGTGTAAGCAAATGCCCAAGGAAAACCCCAAAGAGAAGACCAACGCCAAACCAAGACACCATGTACAGCGAAAGTGGGAAAGGGGGGGGAAGAGTGGAAAATTGAAAAGGGAAAAGAAGCAGAGACGGAAAGGGAGGTGAAGTGGCTGCGAACACGTGCCAAACAAAACTACAAGAATGAACCAACAGTGAACGTAACTGAAGAAAAAAGTGAATGGGGAAAGAAAGTGAAGTGGTGTAGCAGCTTCAGAATATCACAACGTGACCACAGTAGTGCAAAAAGTAAAATAATGTATATATACCTATAGCCAATTTCCAATGGGTCCACATTGGACAATAGAGCCAAAAAGAAAACACTCAAATAATGAGTGGTAAAGTGACTTGGAAGTGGTGACCTTTATAGTACAGCCCTTCACATTAATATGTTTCCATGGGGCCAGAGTGGTCTTAAGTCTGCAAATAGACAAGAGATAGTCTTATACTCCTGCCGACAGAACTATATATAGTGCAATAAAATGAGTGGAACAGCATAGAATAAAAGAACCCAAGGACTTACCCAGTTGCGTGAAAGCAGTGTGCGTGTGCTCCTGTGGATGAGGAAGTGATGTGCAGTGTGAGGGGGTGGAATATAAGTAGCCCAGGTTGGGTTGATGGATCAATCAGAAGTCTCCACCTGTTAACCCATAACCACTTTTGGTCGCCTAGAAAACGACCGGATGTGGTCCCCTCGGCGTTCCGGAAATGACTCTCCTGATAAGGCGGGAGAGTACACGGTAGCGTCGCACCGGCGTGACGTGGGTGCGTCGCGTCGTACGCGCGGAACGCGCGTGCGCAGTGAGGCCACCAGTCCGATACCGTTCGGAATGCCGCCGACCAGAAATTATTGTCCCGGGTGGACGGGCAGCGCTCACCCGTTCGTACCCCGGGACTTAATGGGGAGAGGCAAGCGCGCGCCACTGCCACTCCCCTCTTCTGGTCGTGAAGCCCTACCCCATTGGTCCATCCAATCGACATAGATAAGGATGGGAGATGACCTCACATGGCACCATCTAGTGGAGAAAAATGGGAAAACATAACCGGACCCTCCGTAGTACAGCATAAGGGATAGTAAATCCAAAAACAGTATATTTTTTGATAGCAACATGTCACAAGTAAAGAATAACAATAAATAAACATAAATGAAAAACATTTCATAATAAGCATGTAATCTACAGGTAAACTGGGCACACAGAAGGAGAGATCTACTGGTTAGTGTATAAAAATATGACAGACTAGTGATCATGGGGCACGGAGTTGTATACTGCACCAATGCATCATACACATGCACATACAGCCCATCAACACCAAAAAGGTGAGCGGGAGCAGGTGGAATGCACCCATTCCAAAGAGAGATGGGGTGCATGAGCATGCGGCATGTATAGCATGCCATGCATACATGCAGTGCAACCGGCCAAACATATGTGCCCCACAGGACCCACATACGAAAAACAAGAGGTGAATAGGTCTGCAAGGAAGTCAAAACCAAAGACACAACAGTATATTGCAGGGACGACATGGAAAACACATGGCTAATCCGCAGTGTGTCACTGTGTTTTGCCAGAGGTGAAACCCTTTAAAAATGGAGCAGACGATATGGCTTCATTCAGGCCTGGGGAAACGGTAGCATTGAGCTTAAAGATCCATCCCTGTTCGAGTTGGAGAAGGGTCTTATTCCAATCTCCCCCTCGAACAGGGATGTGTATACGATCTAAAGCTACAAAGGAAATAGCGGGCATCTTATAGTCATGTGTAGTTACTACATGTCGTCCAAGGGGTACATAAAAGTTACCAATCTCCATGTGGTAAATGTGCTTGGCCATCCTTTTATGTAGTTCCAACTTGGTTTTGCCTACATAGTACGACCCACATTCGCACTCCATGAGGTACACAACCCCACGTGTTTGACAATTGGCGAAGTGGGATGGACGAAATGTTCGACCATTTGGGAGTTGAAAGATTTTATCCCGTTTAATGTACTTGCAGGTAGAGCAGTGCCCACAGGGAAAGGATCCCAAAACTGAGCAATGCGCTGCTCGTCTTGCTTCATCTCTATATTCACTTTGCACTAGTTTGTCGCGAAACGAAGTAGCGCGTTTGTGGGTAATTAGAGGCTGTTTCGACACTAGTTTGCCAATTTTATGGTCATCTTTCAGAATAGACCAATGTTTTTGGATAATATGACGAATCAAGGCATGTTGCCTGGAATAACGAAGAACGATCCTGGCAAAGTGCCTAACAGGGTCGTTCTTCGCTGCCCCAGGGTGTAAAAGATTGTTACGGGATTGGGCCAGTGCTCGATTATACGCTTTGCGCAGACATACCCGACTATAGCCGCGGGCTAAAAGTCTTGTCTGTAGTTGGGCAGCTTCGGCCCTAAAAAGGGCATCATCCGAACAGTTCCTGCGCAACCGCAGGTACTGGCCATAAGGTATGGACTTCTTAAGATTTATTGGATGGAAGCTGTCTGCGTGGAGTATAGTGTTCCCGGCGGTATCCTTACGATACAGGGTAGTGAAAATTGAATTAGTAGGAGAACGCCCAATTTTTATGTCCAGAAAGGTGATCGAATGAGGACTATAAGAAATTGTGAATTTTAAATTATATTCATTTTCGTTGATTAGGGTCATGAATTCGAGTAGCTGATCCTCCGTGCCCTTCCATATGACGAGAATATCGTCGATGTATTGCCGCCATAGACAAATATGGCGCGTAAAATCGGCGAACCTCTCGCCAGACAGGAGGGATTTCTCCCACTCCCCCAGGTACAGGTTGGCGTAGGCCGGTGCACAACAAGTGCCCATGGCCACGCCCTGCACCTGGAGGTAGTGGGAGTTGTTAAATACAAAATAATTATGATGCAGGATATACTCCAAACCCTGTATGATGAAATCACTCAGGGTCTGGTCATATAATTCCCTATGTTGTAAGATGTTGTAGATAGCTTCAATCCCTTTGATGTGGGGTATTGAGCTATAGAGGGCTTCTACATCAATTGCTACTAACCAAGCATTGGTCGGTAATATCATATTCTCAATGATCTGCAAAAGATGTATGGTATCCTTTACGAATGACGGCATCTCCATCACAAGGGGTTGCAGGAAAGAATCGATTAACTTGCTAAGGTTCTCGGTTAACCCCCCCCTACCGGAAATTATGGGTCTCCCGGGTGGACGAGATGGATTCTTGTGGATTTTAGGAAGGCAGTAAAAGGTTGCTTCTATGGGAAACTTGGTGTTGATGAAAGAGTATTGGTCTCTGGTGATACTACCCGTCTGTAATGCACCATCAATCAATTGATAAAATTGTTGATGGTAAGTAAGTATTGCCCTGGTTGGGATTACCTTATACCAATCCGTATTGTCCAGTATGGCCTGGCACATGTTGAGATAATCGGAGTTATCCATCAACACCACGTTTCCCCCCTTATCCGAAGGTTTGATGGTGATATTTACATTGTTCCCCAATGATTGAATAGCTCTGTATTCATCACTGCTTAAATTGGCGGGATAGGTGTGCTTACGACGAAGTTTAGAAATATCATTTAGCACCTGTTTGACAAAGATTTCAATGCATGGATTTAGGTTTAACGGGGGAAAGGAGCCTGATGGTTTTTTCAGGGATGAATGACATTTCACCTGATCAGTATTACTCCCTAGGAGAGACTCCAAGTCAACTCGATCAATTAGATCCAGAGTGTTATTTTCCTCATAGAGCAATGTCAGATCTCGTAGAGCTCTAAGTTCTCTCATGCCTAATTTAGGCATCTCATGGTCCTCAACATCTACATCCACCTTCGCATGCAAGCTCTGAAGAAGGAGCCTGCGTGCGAAGAGTTGGATATCAGTTGTCACTTCAAAAATGTCATATTCCTCCTCTGGACAGAAAGTAAGTCCTCGCGACAATACACTTGTCTCTATTGGGGTCATGCTATACGAGGACAAATTAATTACACTCATAAATTTTGTGGGATTCTGGTGACAAACATGTCCAGATTGCCCAGTCCCCTGTTGTTCGGGGGAAGGGGAGACCCCCGTATGGCATTTAAAGTATTAGATTTTGTCTCAGATGTAGGTTCAATAGCATTCAAATCTCCCTTCGGGCATAATATGTTAGTCACATCACAGGTGACTGGTCTATTATCGTGCCCAACAGGGGATTCATTGGCAAGTCTGGTTCCAGTGGAAATCGGTATCGGGACCTGTTTGGTGTTAGATTCTAACTGGGTCTCCCCCCCGGTGTTACGTTTCTTTTTCTCTTTGTCAGGTGAATCCTTATTATAGTTTCTTTTGGCTTTCCTTCGTCCCTTATTTGGTGCAGTGGATTTCAGATGGCCACTGGGTGCATTGTTAGATTGTGATGCACCCATTGCCTTATTGTGGGTATGTTTAATTGAACTCCCTCTTGGGGTGGATAAGTTCATATTCCATTTATAGGCCCGACCTTCAGAGAAGATCGACTTATCCCTCCAGAATTTGGTTTCCTTTTTACGTAAAATATCACGATTGAAGGTCTGTAGGCCTTCATTCAATTTGGTGCGCAGATCCAAGAACCGTGCACTATGCGAAAAGGGTTTTAGAGCAATTTCCAAATTATTGATCTCCCCATCAAGGGTTACCATTTGTCTATTATATTCCCTTATTAAGATGGTCATCATTTGTTGGGAGCATGTTTTTAGATTCTCTTCCCATTCAATCCTACATTCATTACCGATATGTTCCATATTTGGAAAGATTTGGACCCGAAGTCCTAAGGGGTTAATATTATTATCAATGTATCTCTCGAAGGATTTTATATGCCAAAACAATGCCGACTTCTTCTCTAGCACTTTGGTGAATTTAACAAAAAGAGTGGAGATCTCAGTTTCCACTCGATCACCGTTTTCAAATTCAGTCTCATAGCTGGACATTAGATGGTTCCAATCATCACCCTGGAAGCTATTCATATTATCAACAAGCGAAAAACAACGATAAGGAATTATACAAAATACAAATATGCCAAGTAGAGCTCAAGTCCCAAAACCTCTTGCGTTACCGAATGGGGAAGGGTGTTTAACCACCCGGGTTTAAAGAACTAGACAGAGAGAACGGTAACACCCCCAAAATTGGGGTCAGAGGGCGCTGATCACCCCTGGTATGTTATAAACAAAAAAAGAAAAGAAAATGGTGTCCCCGGATCGGGGCTTTTTGCCAGCAAAGTTTAACCTGTGTAATATAAATAACATTGACATGTAGAAAAGTAAACTAATATTGTAAATATTTATTAATAATAAAAAGAGGATAAAATGGGTCACGCAGTAGTCAAGGACTGAGCTCCACAAATTAGGTAAAAATGTATAGTATTACATGTATGAACAGAAATATACATATACATAGAATTGTGATGCTTGAAACATAGTATCAGTACAGTAAGAGATATATGCGTGTAGATAGTAAAAACCCTTTACGCGCGGATTTCTTTTGTGATCAATATAGGTATTTATTGTTACAATATGTATCGCTTGATTGTTAACTGTGTAATCTTACAATGTTTTGATATATACTCTGTCTACAACAGATTATTTTTAGTACAACACAGTGCATCATGTATTGTGATATATATTTATGCTTGTCTTTTCTCTATTCTTTCATAAATAGATAGTAACCTTCTGAAGAAGACCCCTGGGAGGGTTGAAACGCGTAAAGGGTTTTTACTATCTACACGCATATATCTCTTACTGTACTGATACTATGTTTCAAGCATCACAATTCTATGTATATGTGTATTTCTGTTCATACATGTAATACTATACATTTTTACCTAATTTGTGGAGCTCAGTCCTTGACTACTGCGTGACCCATTTTATCCTCTTTTTATTATTAATAAATATTTACAATATTAGTTTACTTTTCTACATGTCAATGTTATTTATATTACACAGGTTAAACTTTGCTGGCAAAAAGCCCCGATCCGGGGACACCATTTTCTTTTCTTTTTTTGTTTATAACATACCAGGGGTGATCAGCGCCCTCTGACCCCAATTTTGGGGGTGTTACCGTTCTCTCTGTCTAGTTCTTTAAACCCGGGTGGTTAAACACCCTTCCCCATTCGGTAACGCAAGAGGTTTTGGGACTTGAGCTCTACTTGGCATATTTGTATTTTGTATAATTCCTTATCGTTGTTTTTCGCTTGTTGATAATATGAATAGCTTCCAGGGTGATGATTGGAACCATCTAATGTCCAGCTATGAGACTGAATTTGAAAACGATGATCGAGTGGAAACTGAGATCTCCACTCTTTTTGTTAAATTCACCAAAGTGCTAGAGAAGAAGTCGGCATTGTTTTGGCATATAAAATCCTTCGAGAGATACATTGATAATAATATTAACCCCTTAGGACTTCGGGTCCAAATCTTTCCAAATATGGAACATATCGGTAATGAATGTAGGATTGAATGGGAAGAGAATCTAAAAACATGCTCCCAACAAATGATGACCATCTTAATAAGGGAATATAATAGACAAATGGTAACCCTTGATGGGGAGATCAATAATTTGGAAATTGCTCTAAAACCCTTTTCGCATAGTGCACGGTTCTTGGATCTGCGCACCAAATTGAATGAAGGCCTACAGACCTTCAATCGTGATATTTTACGTAAAAAGGAAACCAAATTCTGGAGGGATAAGTCGATCTTCTCTGAAGGTCGGGCCTATAAATGGAATATGAACTTATCCACCCCAAGAGGGAGTTCAATTAAACATACCCACAATAAGGCAATGGGTGCATCACAATCTAACAATGCACCCAGTGGCCATCTGAAATCCACTGCACCAAATAAGGGACGAAGGAAAGCCAAAAGAAACTATAATAAGGATTCACCTGACAAAGAGAAAAAGAAACGTAACACCGGGGGGGAGACCCAGTTAGAATCTAACACCAAACAGGTCCCGATACCGATTTCCACTGGAACCAGACTTGCCAATGAATCCCCTGTTGGGCACGATAATAGACCAGTCACCTGTGATGTGACTAACATATTATGCCCGAAGGGAGATTTGAATGCTATTGAACCTACATCTGAGACAAAATCTAATACTTTAAATGCCATACGGGGGTCTCCCCTTCCCCCGAACAACAGGGGACTGGGCAATCTGGACATGTTTGTCACCAGAATCCCACAAAATTTATGAGTGTAATTAATTTGTCCTCGTATAGCATGACCCCAATAGAGACAAGTGTATTGTCGCGAGGACTTACTTTCTGTCCAGAGGAGGAATATGACATTTTTGAAGTGACAACTGATATCCAACTCTTCGCACGCAGGCTCCTTCTTCAGAGCTTGCATGCGAAGGTGGATGTAGATGTTGAGGACCATGAGATGCCTAAATTAGGCATGAGAGAACTTAGAGCTCTACGAGATCTGACATTGCTCTATGAGGAAAATAACACTCTGGATCTAATTGATCGAGTTGACTTGGAGTCTCTCCTAGGGAGTAATACTGATCAGGTGAAATGTCATTCATCCCTGAAAAAACCATCAGGCTCCTTTCCCCCGTTAAACCTAAATCCATGCATTGAAATCTTTGTCAAACAGGTGCTAAATGATATTTCTAAACTTCGTCGTAAGCACACCTATCCCGCCAATTTAAGCAGTGATGAATACAGAGCTATTCAATCATTGGGGAACAATGTAAATATCACCATCAAACCTTCGGATAAGGGGGGAAACGTGGTGTTGATGGATAACTCCGATTATCTCAACATGTGCCAGGCCATACTGGACAATACGGATTGGTATAAGGTAATCCCAACCAGGGCAATACTTACTTACCATCAACAATTTTATCAATTGATTGATGGTGCATTACAGACGGGTAGTATCACCAGAGACCAATACTCTTTCATCAACACCAAGTTTCCCATAGAAGCAACCTTTTACTGCCTTCCTAAAATCCACAAGAATCCATCTCGTCCACCCGGGAGACCCATAATTTCCGGTAGGGGGGGGTTAACCGAGAACCTTAGCAAGTTAATCGATTCTTTCCTGCAACCCCTTGTGATGGAGATGCCGTCATTCGTAAAGGATACCATACATCTTTTGCAGATCATTGAGAATATGATATTACCGACCAATGCTTGGTTAGTAGCAATTGATGTAGAAGCCCTCTATAGCTCAATACCCCACATCAAAGGGATTGAAGCTATCTACAACATCTTACAACATAGGGAATTATATGACCAGACCCTGAGTGATTTCATCATACAGGGTTTGGAGTATATCCTGCATCATAATTATTTTGTATTTAACAACTCCCACTACCTCCAGGTGCAGGGCGTGGCCATGGGCACTTGTTGTGCACCGGCCTACGCCAACCTGTACCTGGGGGAGTGGGAGAAATCCCTCCTGTCTGGCGAGAGGTTCGCCGATTTTACGCGCCATATTTGTCTATGGCGGCGATACATCGACGATATTCTCGTCATATGGAAGGGCACGGAGGATCAGCTACTCGAATTCATGACCCTAATCAACGAAAATGAATATAATTTAAAATTCACAATTTCTTATAGTCCTCATTCGATCACCTTTCTGGACATAAAAATTGGGCGTTCTCCTACTAATTCAATTTTCACTACCCTGTATCGTAAGGATACCGCCGGGAACACTATACTCCACGCAGACAGCTTCCATCCAATAAATCTTAAGAAGTCCATACCTTATGGCCAGTACCTGCGGTTGCGCAGGAACTGTTCGGATGATGCCCTTTTTAGGGCCGAAGCTGCCCAACTACAGACAAGACTTTTAGCCCGCGGCTATAGTCGGGTATGTCTGCGCAAAGCGTATAATCGAGCACTGGCCCAATCCCGTAACAATCTTTTACACCCTGGGGCAGCGAAGAACGACCCTGTTAGGCACTTTGCCAGGATCGTTCTTCGTTATTCCAGGCAACATGCCTTGATTCGTCATATTATCCAAAAACATTGGTCTATTCTGAAAGATGACCATAAAATTGGCAAACTAGTGTCGAAACAGCCTCTAATTACCCACAAACGCGCTACTTCGTTTCGCGACAAACTAGTGCAAAGTGAATATAGAGATGAAGCAAGACGAGCAGCGCATTGCTCAGTTTTGGGATCCTTTCCCTGTGGGCACTGCTCTACCTGCAAGTACATTAAACGGGATAAAATCTTTCAACTCCCAAATGGTCGAACATTTCGTCCATCCCACTTCGCCAATTGTCAAACACGTGGGGTTGTGTACCTCATGGAGTGCGAATGTGGGTCGTACTATGTAGGCAAAACCAAGTTGGAACTACATAAAAGGATGGCCAAGCACATTTACCACATGGAGATTGGTAACTTTTATGTACCCCTTGGACGACATGTAGTAACTACACATGACTATAAGATGCCCGCTATTTCCTTTGTAGCTTTAGATCGTATACACATCCCTGTTCGAGGGGGAGATTGGAATAAGACCCTTCTCCAACTCGAACAGGGATGGATCTTTAAGCTCAATGCTACCGTTTCCCCAGGCCTGAATGAAGCCATATCGTCTGCTCCATTTTTAAAGGGTTTCACCTCTGGCAAAACACAGTGACACACTGCGGATTAGCCATGTGTTTTCCATGTCGTCCCTGCAATATACTGTTGTGTCTTTGGTTTTGACTTCCTTGCAGACCTATTCACCTCTTGTTTTTCGTATGTGGGTCCTGTGGGGCACATATGTTTGGCCGGTTGCACTGCATGTATGCATGGCATGCTATACATGCCGCATGCTCATGCACCCCATCTCTCTTTGGAATGGGTGCATTCCACCTGCTCCCGCTCACCTTTTTGGTGTTGATGGGCTGTATGTGCATGTGTATGATGCATTGGTGCAGTATACAACTCCGTGCCCCATGATCACTAGTCTGTCATATTTTTATACACTAACCAGTAGATCTCTCCTTCTGTGTGCCCAGTTTACCTGTAGATTACATGCTTATTATGAAATGTTTTTCATTTATGTTTATTTATTGTTATTCTTTACTTGTGACATGTTGCTATCAAAAAATATACTGTTTTTGGATTTACTATCCCTTATGCTGTACTACGGAGGGTCCGGTTATGTTTTCCCATTTTTCTCCACTAGATGGTGCCATGTGAGGTCATCTCCCATCCTTATCTATGTCGATTGGATGGACCAATGGGGTAGGGCTTCACGACCAGAAGAGGGGAGTGGCAGTGGCGCGCGCTTGCCTCTCCCCATTAAGTCCCGGGGTACGAACGGGTGAGCGCTGCCCGTCCACCCGGGACAATAATTTCTGGTCGGCGGCATTCCGAACGGTATCGGACTGGTGGCCTCACTGCGCACGCGCGTTCCGCGCGTACGACGCGACGCACCCACGTCACGCCGGTGCGACGCTACCGTGTACTCTCCCGCCTTATCAGGAGAGTCATTTCCGGAACGCCGAGGGGACCACATCCGGTCGTTTTCTAGGCGACCAAAAGTGGTTATGGGTTAACAGGTGGAGACTTCTGATTGATCCATCAACCCAACCTGGGCTACTTATATTCCACCCCCTCACACTGCACATCACTTCCTCATCCACAGGAGCACACGCACACTGCTTTCACGCAACTGGGTAAGTCCTTGGGTTCTTTTATTCTATGCTGTTCCACTCATTTTATTGCACTATATATAGTTCTGTCGGCAGGAGTATAAGACTATCTCTTGTCTATTTGCAGACTTAAGACCACTCTGGCCCCATGGAAACATATTAATGTGAAGGGCTGTACTATAAAGGTCACCACTTCCAAGTCACTTTACCACTCATTATTTGAGTGTTTTCTTTTTGGCTCTATTGTCCAATGTGGACCCATTGGAAATTGGCTATAGGTATATATACATTATTTTACTTTTTGCACTACTGTGGTCACGTTGTGATATTCTGAAGCTGCTACACCACTTCACTTTCTTTCCCCATTCACTTTTTTCTTCAGTTACGTTCACTGTTGGTTCATTCTTGTAGTTTTGTTTGGCACGTGTTCGCAGCCACTTCACCTCCCTTTCCGTCTCTGCTTCTTTTCCCTTTTCAATTTTCCACTCTTCCCCCCCTTTCCCACTTTCGCTGTACATGGTGTCTTGGTTTGGCGTTGGTCTTCTCTTTGGGGTTTTCCTTGGGCATTTGCTTACACCCTAACCGAGTGAAATATTCCACTCTGAAATGGCAGGATTCACTTGACATATGCGTATCCTAGACATGTGTATACTATTGACACTGCATGCGGGCATGTCCTATCTCTCTATACAGAGGTGATAGCTTTCTAAATAGGGCCCCTCTTCATATATACATGTATATGTATATATATATATATATATACCCATGTCTTATATTCTTTCTTTTCCTGTAGGTTGCCCTCTCTCCTAATCCCGCTTACCCATACCCATACCTTCCTCCATTATTATGTTTTGGAGGTGGTAACAGTGATGTGATCCCTTGTAAGCTTTTTTACCCCTTTGGATCCATTTTCCTTGCTCTTTCCCCCTTTGTCCGGGCAGAGCCAGCCACTTTTTCCATCTGTATAAGGTCGGCACATCTATGAAGACTATGGGAGAATGTACGGAACCCTGTCCGGTCCTTTGAAAGAGGATTTCTTTTGTGATCAATATAGGTATTTATTGTTACAATATGTATCGCTTGATTGTTAACTGTGTAATCTTACAATGTTTTGATATATACTCTGTCTACAACAGATTATTTTTAGTACAACACAGTGCATCATGTATTGTGATATATATTTATGCTTGTCTTTTCTCTATTCTTTCATAAATAGATAGTAACCTTCTGAAGAAGACCCCTGGGAGGGTTGAAACGCGTAAAGGGTTTTTACTATCTACACGCATATATCTCTTACTGTACTGATACTATGTTTCAAGCATCACAATTCTATGTATATGTGTATTTCTGTTCATACATGTAATACTATACATTTTTACCTAATTTGTGGAGCTCAGTCCTTGACTACTGCGTGACCCATTTTATCCTCTTTTTATTATTAATAAATATTTACAATATTAGTTTACTTTTCTACATGTCAATGTTATTTATATTACACAGGTTAAACTTTGCTGGCAAAAAGCCCCGATCCGGGGACACCATTTTCTTTTCTTTTTTTGTTTATAACATACCAGGGGTGATCAGCGCCCTCTGACCCCAATTTTGGGGGTGTTACCGTTCTCTCTGTCTAGTTCTAATACAGGAGGTGACCAGAGACTGCGGATCTAATACAGGAGATGACCAGAGACTGCGGATCTAATACAGGAGGTGACCAGAGACTGCGGATCTAATACAGGAGATGACCAGAGACTGTGGATCTAATACAGGAGATGACCAGAGACTGCGGATCTAATACAGGAGATGACCAGAGACTGCGGATCTAATACAGGAGGTGACCAGAGACTGCGGATCTAATACAGGAGATGACCAGAGACTGCGGATCTAATACAGGAGGTGACCAGAGACTGCGGATCTAATACAGGAGATGACCAGAGACTGCGGATCTAATACAGGAGATGACCAGAGACTGCGGATCTAATACAGGAGATGACCAGAGACTGCGGATCTAATACAGGAGATGACCAGAGACTGTGGATCTAATACAGGAGATGACCAGAGACTGCGGATCTAATACAGGAGATGACCAGAGACTGCGGATCTAATACAGGAGATGACCAGAGACTGTGGATCTAATACAGGAGATGACCAGAGACTGCCGATCTAATACAGGAGATGACCAGAGACTGCAGATCTATTACAAGAGATGACCAGAGACTGCAGATCTAATACAGGAGATGACCAGAGACTGCGGATCTAATACAGGAGATGACCAGAGACTGCGGATCTAATACAGGAGATGACCAGAGACTGCGGATCTAATACAGGAGATGACCAGAGACTGCGGATCTAATACATGAGATGACCAGAGACTGCGGATCTAATACAAGAGATGACCAGAGACTGCGGATATAATACAGGAGATGACCAGAGACTGCGGATCTAATACAGGAGATGACCAGAGACTGCGGATCTAATACAGGAGATGACCAGAGACTGCGGATCTAATACAGGAGATGACCAGAGACTGCGGATCTAATACAGGAGATGACCAGAGACTGCGGATCTAATACAGGAGATGACCAGAGACTGCGGATCTAATACAGGAGATGACCAGAGACTGCGGATCTAATACAGGAGATGACCAGAGACTGCGGATATAATACAGGAGATGACCAGAGACTGCGGATCTAATACAGGAGATGACCAGAGACTGCGGATATAATACAGGAGATGACCAGAGACTGCGGATCTAATACAGGAGATGACCAGAGACTGCGGATCTAATACAGGAGATGACCAGAGACTGCGGATCTAATACAGGAGATGACCAGAGACTGCGGATCTAATACAGGAGATGACCAGAGACTGCGGATCTAATACAGGAGATGACCAGAGACTGCGGATCTAATACAGGAGATGACCAGAGACTGCGGATCTAATACAGGAGATGACCAGAGACTGCGGATCTATTACAAGAGATGACCAGAGACTGCGGATCTAATACAGGAGATGACCAGAGACTGCAGATCTAATACAGGAGATGACCAGAGACTGTGGATCTATTACAGGAGATGACCAGAGACTGTGGATCTAATACAGGAGATGACCAGAGACTGCAGATCTAATACAGGAGATGACCAGAGACTGCGGATCTAATACAGGAGATGACCAGAGACTGCGGATCTAATACAGGAGATGACCAGAGACTGTGGATCTATTACAGGAGATGACCAGAGACTGCGGATCTAATACAGGAGATGTCCAGAGACTGCGGATCTATTACAGGAGATGACCAGAGACTGCGGATCTATTACAGGAGATGACCAGAGACTGCGGATCTAATACAGGAGATGACCAGAGACTGCGGATCTAATACAGGAGGTGACCAGAGACTGCGGATCTAATACAGGAGATGACCAGAGACTGCGGATCTATTACAGGAGATGACCAGAGACTGCAGATCTATTACAGGAGATGACCAGAGACTGTGGATCTATTACAGGAGATGACCAGAGACTGTGGATCTAATACAGGAGATGACCAGAGACTGCGGATTTAATACAGGAGATGACCAGAGACTGCGGATCTAATACAGGAGATGACCAGAGACTGCGGATCTAATACAGGAGATGACCAGAGACTGCGGATCTAATACAGGAGATGACCAGAGACTGCGGATCTAATACAGGAGATGACCAGAGACTGTGGATCTAATACAGGAGATGACCAGAGACTGCGGATCTAATACAAGAGATGACCAGAGACTGCGGATCTATTACAGGAGATGACCAGAGACTGCGGATCTATTACAGGAGATGACCAGAGACTGCGGATCTATTACAGGAGATGACCAGAGACTGCGGATCTAATACAAGAGATGACCAGAGACTGTGGATCTATTACAGGAGATGACCAGAGACTGTGGATCTAATACAGGAGATGACCAGAGACTGCGGATTTAATACAGGAGATGACCAGAGACTGCGGATCTATTACAGGAGATGACCAGAGACTGTGGATCTAATACAGGAGATGACCAGAGACTGCGGATTTAATACAGGAGATGACCAGAGACTGCGGATCTAATACAGGAGATGACCAGAGACTGCGGATCTAATACAGGAGATGACCAGAGACTGCGGATCTAATACAGGAGATGACCAGAGACTGCGGATCTAATACAGGAGATGACCAGAGACTGTGGATCTAATACAGGAGATGACCAGAGACTGCGGATCTAATACAAGAGATGACCAGAGACTGCGGATCTATTACAGGAGATGACCAGAGACTGCGGATCTATTACAGGAGATGACCAGAGACTGTGGATCTAATACAGGAGATGACCAGAGACTGCGGATCTAATACAGGAGATGACCAGAGACTGCGGATCTAATACAGGAGATGACCAGAGACTGTGGATCTAATACAGGAGATGACCAGAGACTGCGGATCTAATACAAGAGATGACCAGAGACTGCGGATCTATTACAGGAGATGACCAGAGACTGCGGATCTATTACAGGAGATGACCAGAGACTGCGGATCTATTACAGGAGATGACCAGAGACTGTGGATCTAATACAGGAGATGACCAGAGACTGCGGATCTAATACAGGAGATGACCAGAGACTGCGGATCTAATACAGGAGATGACCAGTGTGAAAGGGATCTCTAAGAGAGACTGACCACTTTTATTTTTTATTAAGATCAGTTTTAGGCTGGGTTCGCACTGCTGCGGCTACGAGAACCGGATGTGATTCGCACCGCACTGCAGTGCAAATCACATCCGATCTCTGTGCGATGCGAGTTCAGCCATACAGATAGTATACAGATAGTATACAGATAGTATGGCTGAATTCGCATCGCACCCGCCCCAAACTCGCGCAGGACCCTTTTTTTGGTCCGCAGCAGAATCGGATCGCATTGGGTGTTCACACCATGCGATCCGATTCCTGTCCGAGTTTGCAGATCGCACTGCGATATGCGAACTGATCTGGGGGTGTCAGTAACATTTCACTGACACTCCCAGCAGTTCGCATAGGGCAGTGTGAACTGCCGCCGGGAGGCATGCGATGCGGGAACCCGCCGCGGATTCGTGGCGTTCCCGCATCGCTGCAATGTGAACACAGCCTAAAGCATTGCCAGGCATGAAAAAAATAAAAATAAAAAAAACACTGAGCCAAGATACAAAAAACACATTATCATTAAAGATGCATAAAAAAATATACATATGAGGCAGGCAATAGTGTCACTTACCTTTCTAGTTGCAGGTCCTTTTACGACACTAAGCAGATGAGGTATCCTCCAACTCCTCCCCCTTCGGTCACATGACCTTTTCTTCTTCATTTCCTGCTAAGGTGAAAAGCTGGCCGGATGTCTGCGGAGGTGGCTGTGGTGAGCAGCGCTGGCACAAGGAGCAGCCCAGCCTGCAGCCCAGCCCGCAGCCCTTGACTCCTGCAGAAATAAATGCTGCCGTCTCCGCGGAGTCGGCCACGGAGCTTGTTGCAGGACCAGCCTCGCAGGGACATGCGGCCCACCGGGCAAATGCCCGGTGTGCCCTGTGGCCAGTCCGGGCCTGCCTGTATTAGATCCGCAGTCTCTGGTCATCTCTGGTATTAGATCCGCAGTCGGTGGTCATCTCCTGTATTAAATCTGCAGTCTCTGGTCATCTCTTGTATTAGATCCGCAGTCTCTGGTCATCTCCTGTATTAAATCTGCAGTCTGTGGTCATCTCCTGTATTAGATCCGCAGTCTCTGGTCATCTCCTGTAATAGATCCGCAGTCTCTGGTCATCTCCTGTATTAGATCCGCAGTCTCTGGTCATCTCCTGTAATAGATCCCTGGCAGAACACCGGATAACAGAAAACGTGAGTTCCGCGCCATGCTCTGCGCTCACTCCCTTATAACCTGGATAGGAGGAGCTATGGGGGTGGCTGCATATAGAACAATCATTCTCTCCATCTTCCTCCTGCAGTATCAGAATGCCTGTGAGAGGTAGAGGAGAAGCAGGAGACTGCAGGAGGAAGATCGAGAGAATGATTGTTCTATATGCAGCCGCCCCCACCCCTCCTCCTTTCCTGCTTAATACTGCTGCCCCCCCCCCCCCCCCCGGCTCTCTACACCACCCATACTCTTTGCCTTCTCGTGCTCTCTGCCACCCCCCCCTCATCCAGTGCAATCCACCTCAACCATGCCCGCTGCCACCCCCCAGTGCGATCCACCTCCCCCATGCCCTCTGCCCCCCCCCCCCAGTGCAATCCACCTCACCTATGCCCTCTGCCACCCCCCCAGTGCGCTCCACAACCCCCATGCCCTCTGCCACCACCCGAGTGCGCTCCACCTCCCCCATACCCTCTGCCACCCCCCCATTGTGCTCCACCTCCCCATGCTCTCTGCCACCTCCCCCAGTGCAATCCACCTCCCCATGCCCTCTGCCACAACCCCGTGTGCAATCCACCTCACCCATGCCCTCTGCCACCCCCCCAGTGTGCTCCACCTCACCCATGCCCTCTGCCACCCCCCAGTTTGCTCCACCTCCCCCATGCTCTCTGCCACCCCCCTGTGCAATCCACCTCAACCATGCCCTCGGCGACCCCCCAGTGCGATCCACCTCCCTCGTGCCCTCTGCCACCCCCCCAGTGTGCTCCACCTCCCCATGCTCTCCACCGCCCCCTCCCTATGTTCTCCACCACCCTCCCTGTGCTCTCCACCTACCCAATGCTCTCTGCCACCCTCCCTGTGCTCGCCACATTCCCCATGCTCTCCACCACCCTACCTGTGCCCTCCATCTCCCCCTATGCTCTTTGCTGCCTCCCTGCGCTCTCCACCTCCCCCCATGCTCTCCGCCGCCCTCCCTGCACTTTCCACCTCCCCCCATGCTCTCCACCGCCCCCCCCTGTGCACTCCACCACCCTTGCTGTGCTCTCCACCTCCCCCCATGCTCTCTGCTGCCCCCTGTCCTCTCCACCTCCCCCATGCTCTCCGCTGCCCCGTTTGTTCTTCTCTTCCTCCCTGTGCTCTTGCCCCACCCCATTTTTTCAAGATTCTTCCCTGTGCTCTCCATACCCCCATGCTCTTTCCTGGTCCCACCTCACCCCCCCCCCACACCTTTGCTGGGTTCCCCCCTCCCCTCTCTCTTTGTCAGAGTGGAGAGTGGGGAAGGGGCCGGTTACCATGTCATGGGCTGCTCAATCCAAAATGCCCGGGCCTATTTTTGTCCCAGTCCGGGCCTGGGGGTGGTAATATCACACAGTATATGATGGGGGTGGTAATATCACACAGTATATGATGGGGGTGGTAATATCACACAGTATATGATTGGGGTGGTAATATCACACAGTATATGATGGGGGGGTAATATTCAGGGGATTAGAAGAGTATATATATATATATATATAAATATGGGACTATACTGTGACAATGCTGGGACTATATATACTATAGTATATAAGGGGGAGGGGAGTATATGGGGGGAGGATATAGGTGGAGCGGAGTATGTGGGGGGGATATAGGGGAGGGGAGGGGAGTATATAGGGGGAGGGGATAATATAAAGGTAAAGGTTCGGGTTGGATTTCCCCCATCTTGCCCCTCCCCCGGGGGCTCCGATGTTGAGGGGGCGGTTCCATAGCCAGGGGGTTTGACCCGCAGGAGACCGGCCTACAGCCCGCCCCCTTATTGGTCGGCCCCTCCCACACCGTGCCGCTCATTGGTCTACCCCCTCCCGCTACTCCGCGCCGCTCATTGGTCCGCCCGCCTGTCCGTCACATTGAGCTATAAACTTCACTATAGCAACCGCGGGAAGGAGGAGCGTGAGGCATGCCGGGAGAAAGGGGCGGAGCCAAGCAAAGAGCGTGAATCTGACCGAATTCCCGAATGTGCCCGGATATAAAGGTGGGGGAGGGGTCTACACCCGGGTGAAATCATCCCAACTCTCCCGAGGGTGAGGAAATCCCTGACATTCCAGCGTTGCCTGTCCTCCGTCACATCTCACAGACAGTGACGTCGCATCTCACAGACTATGATCTCACATCTCACAGACTATGACGTCGCATCTCACAGACTATGACGTCGCATCTCACAGACTGTGACGTCGCATCTCACGGACTGTGACGTCGCATCTCACGGACTGTGACGTCACATCTCACGGACTGTGACGTCACATCTCACAGACTGTGACGTCACATCTCACAGACTATGATGTCACATCTCACAGACTGTGACGTCGCATCTCACAGACTGTGACGTCAGATCTCACAGACTATGATCTCACATCTCACAGACTATGACGTCGCATCTCACAGACTATGACGTCGCATCTCACAGACTATGACGTCGCATCTCACAGACTATGACGTCGCATCTCACAGACTGTGACGTCGCATCTCACAGACTGTGACGTCGCATCTCACAGACTGTGACGTCACATCTCACAGACTATGATCTCACATCTCACAGACTATGACGTCGCATCTCACAGACTATGACGTCGCATCTCACAGACTGTGACGTCGCATCTCACAGACTGTGACGTCGCATCTCACAGACTGTGACGTCACATCTCACGGACTGTGACGTCACATCTCACGGACTGTGACGTCACATCTCACAGACTGTGACGTCACATCTCACAGACTATGATGTCACATCTCACGGTCTATATAGTCACATCTCACGGACTGTGACGTTACATCTCACGGACTGTGACGTCACATCTCACGGACTGTGACGTCACATCTCACGGACTGTGACGTCACATCTCACGGACTGAGACGTCACATCTCACAGAGTATGACGTAACATCTCACAGACTATGACGTCACATCTCACAGACTGTGACGTCACATCTCACGGTCTATGATGTCACATCTCACAGACAATGACGTTGCATCTCACAGACAATGACGTCACATCTCACAGACAATGACGTCACATCTCACAGTCTATGATGTCACAAACAGACTATGACATTGCATCCCACAGACTGTGACGTCACATCTCACAGACTATGACGTCGCATCTCACAGACTATGACGTCACATCTCACAGACAATGATGTCACATCTCACGGACTGTGACGTCACATCTCACGGACTGTGACGTCACATCTCACGGACTGATGTCACATCTCACGGACTGTGACGTCACATCTCACAGACTGATGTCACATCTCACAGACTATGACATCACATCTCACAGACTATGACATCACATCTCACAGACTATGATGTCACATCTCACAGACTATGACGTCGCATCTCACAGACTATGATCTCACATCTCACAGACTGACGTCGCATCTCACAGACAATGACGTCACATCTCACAGTCTATGATGTCACAAATAAACAGACTATGACATCGCATCCCACAGACTATGACGTCGCATCCCACAGACTATGACGTCACATCTCACAGACTATGACGTCACATCTCACGGACTGTGACATCACACCTCACGGACTGTGACGTCATATCTCACAGACTATGATGTCACATCTCACATGTACATGAGGGGTGTGGAGTGTATGGAGGTGGGAGGTATGTACATAAGGGGTGTGGAGTGTATGGAGGTGGGAGGTATGTACATGAGGGGTGTGGAGTGTATGGAGGTGGGAGGTATGTACATGAGGGGTGTGGAGTGTATGGAGGTGGGAGGTATGTACATGAGTGGTGTGTGGAGTGTATGGGGGTGAGAGGTATGTACATGAGGGGTGTGGAGTGTATGGAGGTGGGAGGTATGTACATGAGGGGTGTGGAGTGTATGGAGGTGGGAGGTATGTACATGAGGGGTGCGGAGTGTATGGAGGTGGGAGGTATGTACATGAGGGGTGCGGAGTGTATGGAGGTGGGAGGTATGTACATGAGGGGTGTGTGTAGTGTATGGAGGTGGGAGGTATGTACATGAGGGGTGTGGTGTGTATGGAGGTGGGAGGTATGTACATGAGGGGTGTGGTGTGTATGGAGGTGGGAGGTATGTACATGAGGGGTGCGGAGTGTATGGAGGTGGGAGGTATGTACATGAGGGGTGTGTGGAGTGTATGGAGGTGGGAGGTATGTACATGAGGGGTGCGGAGTGTATGGAGGTGGGAGGTATGTACATGAGGGGTGTGGTGTGTATGGAGGTGGGAGGTATGTACATGAGGGGTGTGCAGTGTATGGAGGTGGGAGGTATGTACATGAGAGGGGTGCGGAGTGTATGGAGGTGGGAGATATGTACATGAGGGGTGCGGAGTGTATGGAGGTGGGAGGTATGTACATGAGGGGTGTGTGGAGTGTATGGAGGTGGGAGGTATGTACATGAGGGGTGCGGAGTGTATGGAGGTGGGAGGTATGTACATGAGGGGTGCGGAGTGTATGGAGGTGGGAGGTATGTACATGAGGGGTGTGTGGAGTGTATGGAGGTGGGAGGTATGTACATGAGGGGTGCGGAGTGTATGGAGGTGGGAGGTATGTACATGAGGGGTGTGGAGTGTATGGGGGTGGGAGGTATGTACATGAGGGGTGTGGAGTGTATGGAGGTGGGAGGTATGTACATGAGGGGTGTGGAGTGTATGGGGGTGGGAGGTATGTACATGAGGGGTGTGGCGTGTATGGGGGTGGGAGGTATGTACATGAGGGGTGTGGCGTGTATGGAGGTGGGAGGTATGTACATGAGGGGTGTGGAGTGTATGGGGGTGTGGAGTGTATGGGGGTGGGAGGTATGTACATGAGGGGTGTGGAGTGTATGGGGGTGGGAGGTATGTACATGAGGGGTGTGGAGTGTATGGAGGTGGGAGGTATGTACATGAGGGGTGTGGAGTGTATGGGGGTGGGAGGTATGTACATGAGGGGTGTGGAGTGTATGGGGGTGGGAGGTATGTACATGAGGGGTGTGGAGTGTATGGGGGTGGGAGGTATGTACATGAGGGGTGTGGAGTGTATGGGGGTGGGAGGTATGTATATGAGGGGTGTGGAGTGTATGGGGGTGGGAGGTATGTACATGAGGGGTGTGGAGTGTATGGGGTTGGGAGTAGGGTTGCCACCTTTTCTTCAAGCTAAACCCGAACACTTTAACAGCGCACGGCAAATTTTTACCTCTCCTTAGAGACCCCCCATTAGAACAGAGTGCTCTTATATCAGTGCCCTATTAGATTAAAGACCCCCATTATATGAGAGTCCCTTTATATCAGTGCCCCCTAAAGACTTCCATCAGTTCAGGAATCCCCTTTTCACATTAAAGTCCCCTTTAGATCAGGAGTCCCCCTTCATCAGGTTTCGGGAGTCTGGAGTCCCCCTTTACACCAGGAGTCACCCTTTACATTAGGAGCACTGTACTGAGCATCAAAGGTCCCCCTATGAGATCAGAGTCCCCCCTTCACATCAGAGTCCCCCCCCTTCACATCAGAGTCCCCCCCCTTCACATCAGAGTCCCCCCCCTTCACATCAGAGTCCCCCCCCCCCTTCCCACCAGAGTCCCCCCTTCACATCAGAGTCCCCCCCCCTTCACATCAGAGTCCCCCCCTTCACATCAGAGTCCCCCCCCTTCACATCAGAGTCCCCCCCTTCACATCAGAGTTCTCCCTCACAACAGCAGGGGCCCATTATATCAGTAACTCCACATATCAAGACCCCCTTTACATTAGGAGCCCTCCTTAAATCAAGAGACCCTCTTTCAAATCTCAATTTACATTAGTAGTCTTCTTTACATCAGTACCCCGGTGTGAAAGTAGGGGGCAGAGTGATAGGTGGGTGCAGAGTGTGATGGGGGGGAGGCAGATTGTGACAGGAGGGGGTGCAGAGTGTGACAGGAGGTACTTTGTACCCCCTTACCATTTCAAACGGGGGGGCTGTGATTTGGGGGTCCCCTTGTTAAAGGGGGCTTCCAGATTCTGATAAGCCCCCCGCCTGCAGACCCCCACAACCACCAGCCAGGGTTGTGGGGATGAGGCCCTTGTCCACATCAACATGAGGACAAGGTGCTTTGAGGGGTCACAGACCCCCAAAGCATCCTCTCAATGTTGAGGGTATGTGGCCTGGTACGGTTCAGGAGGGGGGGCGCTCTCTCGTCCCCCCTTTTTTCCTGTGGCCTGCCAGGTTGCGTGCTCGGATAAAGGGTCTGGTATGGATTTTTAGGGGGACCCCCACGTCAATTATTAAATTTGACACGGGGTTCCCCTTAATATCCATACCAGACCTGAAGGGCCTGGTAATTGAACTCCCCACGCTTTTTTTATTTCTTTTTTTATCAATGAATGAATTGTCGGCTAATACAGAGAACAGTCATTGAGCGTTCTCTGTATTACGGGAGCCGACAATGGAAAGTGATTTTAACCACTTTCAGACCGGACCATTTTGCTGGTCAATGACCAGAGGTCTTTTTACACTTTGGCACTGCGCTGCTTTAACTGGTAATTGCGCGGTCATGCAATGTTGTACCCAAACAAAATTTGCGTCCTTTTCTTCCCATAAATAGAGCTTTCTTTTGATGGTATTTGACTGACTCTGCGATTTTTATTTTTTGCGATATAAACGTAAAAAGACCGAAAATTTTGAAAAAAAATGATATTTTCTACTTTTTGTTATTAGAAAAATCCAATAAACTCAATTTTAGTCATACATTTAGGCCAAAATGTATTCAGCCACATGTCTTTGGTAAAAAAAAAGTCAATAATTGTATATTTATTGGTTTGCGCAAAAGTTGTCACATCTACAAACTAAGGTACGTTTTCTGGAATTTACGCAGCTTTTAGTTTACGACTGCCTATCTCATTTCTTGAGGTGATAAATTGGCAGGGCAGTACAAAACCCCCCCAAATGACCCCATTTTGGAAAGTAGACCCCCTAAGGAAATTGATAAGAGGCATGTTGAGCCCATTGAATATTTTATTTTTTTGCCTCAAGCGATTGAATAATGACAAAAAAAATATATATATTTTTTTTTACACAAAGTTGTCACTAAATGATATATTGCTCACACATGCTATGGGCATATGTGAAATGACACCCCAAAATAAATTCTGCTGCTTCTCCTGAGTACGGGGATACCACATATGTGGGACTTTTTGGGAGCCTAGCCGCGTACGGGGCCCCGAAAACCAAGCACCGCCTTCAGGCTTTCTAAGGGCGTAAATTTTTGAGTTCACTTCTCACTACCTATTACAGTTTTGAAGGCCATAAAATGCCAAGATGGCACAAAACCCCCACAAATGACCCCATTTTAGAAAGTAGACACCCCAAGCTATTTGCTGAGAGGCATGTTGAGTTCATGAAATATTTTATATTTTGCCACAAGTTGCGGGAAAATTACAAACTTTTTTTTTTTTTTCACAAAGTTGTCACTAAATGATATATTGCTCATGCATGCCATGGGCATATGTGAAATGACACCCCAAAATAAATTCTGCTGCTTCTCCTGAGTACGGGGATACCACATATGTGGGACTTTTTGGGAGCCTAGCCGCATACGGGGCCCCGAAAACCAAGCACCGCCTTCAGGCTTTCTAAGGGCGTTACAGTTTTGAAGGCCATAAAATGCCAAGATGGCACAAACCCCCCCCCAAATGACCCCATTTTGGAAAGTAGACACCCCTAAATTTAGGGGTACACTAGTGAGACTAGGTAATAAATGGCGGGTGCCCTGAAACTATAAAAAAAAAACTAACCAACCAGCGTCACCTGTAACAGTTATATGGTGATCACTGGTGAAAGGGTTAACTAGGGGGCAATCAGGGGGCTTTATGCGGTAGTATATGGGGGTCCCTGGCGCTATAAAAAGCTGCGGCGAACCTAAATACCTACCTGCCTAACTAGCGTCACCTGTGACACTAATACAGCGATCAGAAAAACGATCGCTTATTAGGCTGGGTTCACACTGGAGCGATGCGGGAACGCCATGAATCCGCGGCGGGTTCCCGCATCACATGCCTCCCGGCGGCAGTTCACACTGCCCTATGCGAACTGCTGGGAGTGTCAGTGAAATGTTACTGACACCCCCAGATCCGTTCGCATATCGCAGTGCGATCTGCAAACTCGGATCGCATGGTGTGAACACCCATGCGATCCGATTCTGCTGCGGGCCAAAAAAAGAGCCCCGTGCGAATTTGCGGCGGGTGCGGCGGGTGCGGCGGGTGCGGCGAATGGCTGAACTCGAATCGCACAGAGATCGGATGTGATTTGCACTGCACTGCAGTGCGAATCACATTCGTTCTCATAAACCGCTGCAATGTGAACCCAGCCTTAGTGACACTGGCGACGGGGGGTGATCACGGGGTTAAACCTTTATTGGGGGGGTTAGGGGGGTACATTAGAACTAAAGGGGGCTAACCCTAACTGCCCTAACAGTTATTACAGTCACAAATGACACCAATGCAAAAAAAATAAAAAATGACACTGGTGTCACTGTGACTGGGGGGCAGGGGTAATTGGGGGGGTGATCGGGGGGGTGTGAGTGTGCCTGGCATGTTCTACTGTGTGTGTAGAGTGTTGGTGCAACTCACCGATCCGCTCTCCTCCGTGTCGGAACGAAAAATACCGACACGGAGGAGAGAATACATCACTTCCTCTCCTGTGTTTACATTACAGGAGAGGAAGTGATGTCACGGGGGATTTCTATTCGTCGGGAGCGATCGCGAGGGGGTGGCCATGAATGAATGGCCGCCCCCTTGTCCCGGATCGCTCCCGGACGAAAACCGACCACCGCAGGCACCGGGAAGGCAGGGACGTACATCGTCGTGCGGCGGTCGGCAACTGGTTAACCACTTCAGCTCCGGACCAATAAACACCTTAAGGACCAGAGGTCTTTTTGCAATTTCGCACTGCGCTGCTTTAACTGGTAATTGCGCGGTCATGCAATATTGCACCCAAACGAAATTTGCGTCCTTTTCTTCCCACAAATAGAGCTTTCTTTTGATGGTATTTGATTGCCTCTGCGACACCCCAAGGAAATTGCTGATGGGTATGTTGAGCCCATTGAATATTTATTTTTTTTGTCCTAAGGGATTGAATAATGACAACAAAAAAAAAAAAATATTTTTTTTACAAAAAGTTGTCACTAAATGATATATTGCTCACACATGCCATGGTTATATGTGGAATTGCACCCCAAAATATATTCCGCTACTTCTCCTGAGTACGGGGATACCACATGTGTGGGACTTTTTGGGAGTCTAGTCGCGCACGGCACCCCGAAAACCAATCACCACCTTCAGGATTTCTAAGGGTGCAAATTTTTGATTTAACTCCTCACTACCTATCACAGTTTCGAAGGCCATAAAATGCCAAAATAGCACAAAACCCCCCCAAATGACCCCATTTTGGAAAGTAGACACCCCAAGCTATTTACTGAGAGGCATGTTGAGTCCATGGAATATTTTATATTTTGCCAAAAGTTGCGGGAATATTACAAACTTTTTTTTTTTTTGCACAAAGTTGTCACTAAATGATATATTGCTCACACATGCTATGGGCATAAGTCAAATTACACCCCAAAATAAATTCTGCTGCTTCTCCCGAGTACGGGGATACCACATGTGGGGGACTTTTTTGGAGCCTAGCCACGTACGGGACCCCGAAAACCAAGCACTGCCTTCCGGATTTGAATATAAAATGCTATAAAAAACAAACTAACCAGAGTCACCCGTAACACTTATACGGTGATCAGTGGTGAAAGGGTTAACTAGGGGCAATCAGGGGGTTCAAATTTTTATTAGGTAGTATATGGGGGTCCCTGGCGCTATATAAAAACCTGACGGGGAACCTAAATAACTAACTGGCTAACCAGCGTCACCAGTGACACTTATACTGTGATCGCTGGTGAAAGGGGGTGAAAGGGTTAACTAGCAGCAATCAGGGGGTTAAAACCATTATTGGGTAGTATATCGGGGTACCTAGCGCTATAAAAACCTGGCGGTGAACCTAAAAAAATAACTAGCTACCTAGCGACACTGATGCAGCGTTCAGAAAAATTATCGCTTAGTGACACTGGCAAAAGGGGGTGAAAGGGTTAACTAGCGGCAATCAGGGGGTTAAAACCATTATTGGGTAGTATATCGGGGTACCTAGCGATATAAAAACCTGGCGGTGAACCTAAAAAAATAACTAGCTACCTAGCGACACATGCAGCGATCAGAAAAACGATCGCTTAGTGACACTGGCAAAAGGGGGTGGAAGGGTTAACTAGCGGCAATCAGGGGGTTAAAACCATTATTGGGTAGTATATCGGGGTACCTAGCGATATAAAAACCTGGCGGTGAACCTAAAAAAATAACTAGCTACCTAGCGACACATGCAGCGATCAGAAAAATGATCGCTTAGTGACACTGGCAAAAGGGGGTGAAAGGGTTAACTAGCGGCAATCAGGGGGTTAAAAACATTATTGGGTAGTATATTGGGGTACCTAGCGCTATAAAAACCTGGCGGTGAACCTAAAAAAATAACTAGCTACCTAGCGACTGTAGCGACACTAATGCAGCGATCAGAAAAACGATCGCTTAGTGACACTGGCAAAAGGGGGTGAAAGGGTTAACTAGCGGCAATCAGGGGGTTAAAAACATTATTGGGTAGTATATCGGGGTACCTAGCGATATAAAAACCTGGCGGTGAACCTAAAAAAATAACTAGCTACCTAGCGACACTAGCGACACATGCAGCGATCAGAAAAATGATCGCTTAGTGACACTGGCAAAAGGGGGTGAAAGGGTTAACTCTAGGGGCAATCAGGGGGTTAAATCTTTATTGGGGGGTGGTGGGGGCTACCCTGGACCTAACACTAACTGTCCTGACAGTTTTTACTGTCACAACTGACACTGAATGCATTGATCAGTAAAGAAATGATCAATGCAATCAGTGACACTGTGACTGGGGGGGGATCGGGGGGCGATCGGGGGGGGGGGGATCGGGGGGGGGGGTTTGTGTGCCTGTGTGTACCTACATGTCAGTGTAGTGTTGGTGCACACTTACTTTTACTCTTCTCCTCGTAGTCCGGTCAAAAAGACCGCCCCGAGGAGAATGACATCACTTCCTCCTTCCTGTGTAAACAATACACAGGGGAGGAAGCTTCTCATTGGCCAGGAGCGATCCAGAGGGGGTGGCCGAAAACCAACGGCCATCCCCTCATCACGGAGCGCTCCTGGACCGAATCGGACCGCCGTAAACAGCGGGAGGGGGTCCGATCGGACCCCCCACCCGCTGGAAGGCAATCACGTAGATGTACGTGATTATGCCTGCCTGTGCCATTGTGCTGACGTACATTGGCAATACGGCGGTCCTCAAGTGGTTAAAAGACTTTTTTTCCTTGCGAAATGACACTTTGTGCAGGGACAGTTCTAAGCAGGGGAAACATGCGCCCCTTCACAGGCATACTATAGACACCCCCCAGGTACGAAATTTAAAGGAATATTACACTTCTATTGTTTCACTTTAATCATTATTACAATCACTGCTCCCGAAAAAAACTGCCATTTTTAAAACTTTTTGTTGCATTGATCCATGTCCTCTGGGGCAGGACCCGGGTCCCCAAACACTCCTCTGGGGCAGGACCCGGGTCCCCAAACACTCCTCTGGGGCAGGACCTGGGTTCCCAAACACTCCTCTGGGGCAGGACCTGGGTCCCCATACACTCCTCTGGGGCAGGACGCGGGTCCCCAAACACTCCTCTGGGGCAGGACCCGGGTCCCCAAACACTCCTCTGGGGCAGGACGCCTGTCCCCAAACACTCCTCTGGGGCAGGACGCGGGTCCCCAAACACTCCTCTGGGGCAGGACGCGGGTCCCCAAACACTCCTCTGGGGCAGGACGCGGGTCCCCAAACACTCCTCTGGGGCAGGACCCGGGTCCCCAAACACTCATCTGGGGCAGGACCCGGGTCCCCAAACACTCCTCTGGGGCAGGACGCGGGTCCCCAAACACTCCTCTGGGGCAGGACGCGGGTCCCCAAACACTCCTCTGGGGCAGGACCCGGGTCCCCAAACACTCCTCTGGGGCAGGACCCGGGTCCCCAAACACTCCTCTGGGGCAGGACCCGGGTCCCCAAACACTCCTCTGGGGCAGGACCCGGGTCCCCAAACACTCATCTGGGGCAGGACCCGGGTCCCCAAACACTCCTCTGGGGCAGGACCCGGGTCCCCAAACACTCCTCTGGGGCAGGACCCGGGTCTCAAAACACTCCTCTGGGGCAGGACCCGAGTCCCCAAACACTCCTCTGGGGCAGGACCTGGGTCCCCAAACACTCCCCTGGGGCAGGACCCGGGTCCCCAAATACTCCTCTGGGGCAGGACCTGGGTCCCCAAACACTCCTCTGGGGCCAGGACCCGGGTCCCCAAATACTCCTCTGGGGCAGGACCCGGGTCCCCAAACACTTTTTAGGACAGTAACTTGCATATTAACCTTTAAAATGAGCACTTTAGATTGTGAACATTCGAGTCCCATAGACTTTAATAGGGTTCTGTTCGCAGGTTCTGGTGCGAACCAAACAGGGGGGTGTTCGGCTCATCCTTAGTGGTGATCAAATCCAACCAAAAGAAAGCTCTATTTGTGGGGGGGGGGGCATACATTTAATTTGGGTAGTGTCATGCAATTGTCAGTGATGTATTGCAAAAAATGGCCTGGTCCTGAAGGGGGGTAAGTCTTCCAGACGTAAAGTGGGTAAATGAAATAAGTTAACTTACGCACAGCGCTGTCTTCAAACCATAAAGAAAAAAAAAAGATTTTTCTGTGTGTGTACACATTCACACCTGAGCGTATCGATTACTGGCGTTTTTTCAGGCGTTTTATTTAAGAAGTGTTTTAGAAGTATATTACAAGCGTTTTACAGCTCCAGGAATTTTTGTTTATGCAATAGAAAGCCCTAGGGGGAATAGAGGGAGCTATTTTTTTTCCCAAGCGTTTTTTCTGCTCGAGTCGGGAATTTCTATTGAAGTCTATGGGGCCAAAAATGCCTGCAATCTGCCAAAAGAAGCTCATCCACCTTTTTGAGCTTCAGGCATTTTTCTTCAGCCGACAAAACGCACATATGTGAACAGGAGCCATTGAAATGAATGGGATTTTGCTTGTTGGGCATTTTGGAGCTTCAGAGCTGAGAGTTTTACAAGCTGGAAAACGCTCAGGTGTGAACAGGGCCTTACACTGTATACAGTTTTTTGTTTTTCAGAACAAATTGTATATTGTACATTATATGCAGTTATATCCACTTTCAGACCGGACCATTTTGCTGGCTTAAGACCAGACCACTTTTTGCGATTTGGCACTGCGCCGCTTTAACTGACAATTGTACGGTCGGCTCCCAAACAAAATTGACAGCCTTTTTTCCCCCAAATAGAGCTTTCTTTTGGTGGTATTTGACAATTTTGAAGAAAAAAAACCGCATTATATTTTACTTTTTGCTATAAAAAATATCCCCCAAAAATATTGTAATTTTTTTCCCCCTCAGTTTAGGCCAAGACATATTCTTCTACATATTTTTGGTAAAAAAAAAAAAATATATCGCAATAAGCGATGATTGGTTTACGCAAAATTTATAAGGTTTACAAAATAGTTTTATTAATAATTCTTTTTTTACTAGTAATGGCGGTAATCAGCGATATATATTGCGACTGTGACATTATGGCGGACAGATCGGACATTTTTGGGACCATTGTCATTTATACAGCGATCAGTGCTATACAAATGCACTAATTCCTGTGCAAATGACACTGGCAGTGAAGGGGTTAAGTGTGTCCTAGGGGCGTGTTACTAACTGTGGGGGGGTGTGGCTGTGTGTTAGTGAACGCTGATCTCTGCTCCAATCACAAGCAGCAGAGATCAGTGTCACTTGTTGCTAGGCAGAACCGGGAGATGCTGTTTACATCCGCATCTCCCCGTTCAGCTTCCCCATGAGACAATCGCAGGTATCCCCATGGCGATCAAGTCCGCGGGACCCGCGGCCAGACTCACGGGGGTTCCGAGCGGCGTGCACGCGATGGCACAGCGGCATTCTTAAAAGGGACGTACCGGTACGCCCATATGACTGTCCGTGCCATTCTGCTGACGTACATCATTGTGCGCCGGTCAGGAAGTGGAAATACAGTTATGTATTATTTTTTTTAATTGATACAAATTCTCTAAATAAAAAAATAAATAAATTAAGTCAAATGTCTTCATCAATTTAGGCCAATATGTATTCTGCTACTTTTTTTGGTAAAAAAAAATCCCAATTAGCATATATTGATTGGTTTCCTCAAAAGTTATAGCGTCTACAAACTATGGCATGTATTTATATAATTTTTATTATTATTATTTTTTTTTTACTAGTAATGATGGCAATCAGTGACTGATCGTGGGACTGCGATATTGTGGTGGACAATCAGACACTTTCTGACACTTTTTGGGGACCAGTGACACCAATACTAAATCAGTGCTACAAATATGCACTGTCACTGTACTAATGACACTGGCTGGGAAAAGGTTACACATCAGGGGCGATCAAAGGGTTAAATGTGTGCCTAGCCAGTATTTTCTAACAGAGTCGGAGGTGCTTTTACAGGGGGAAGGCATTGAGCCATGTCCCTGCTTTGCAGGGACACAGGATCCATGCCTTCCCTACTGACAGAACGGCGATGTCCTTTGTTTACATAGGCAGACCACCGTTCTGGCTCTCTGCCTAATGATCGGCGGGTGCCAGCGCACATCAGTACCCGCAGAACAGCTCCTGCTGTGTATAATCACAGCGGGAGCGGGTCGCCGGTGGCGCACAGCATTTCCGGGAGTGCAGATCGGTACGTGATCCCGCGCAGCAGAGTCGCCTTGTCGCCATATACGTAACTTATAAGGTCGGCAAACGGTTAAAGTAGAAGAACTATGGGTAAAAATGTTTTTTTCCCCCTATTTTGATTACAGTAAGGGAGGGTTTTAAGCTCTGTCAGTTTTTTTACCCTCTGTCTCCCCCATTGGAGAGTTTTACCTTCACTTTCTGCCCCACAGCCAAAACAAGAAGTGAAATGAAGGGAATCCACTGATGCCCCCCCCCCCCCCCAGGTTGCCATATCTAGTGTCCCTAATGGAAATATTCCCCTCTATTATTGTTCTGGGGACAACACAAAAGTGGGATTTTCTATTACTTTTGATGATAATGGTAACCAGAAGAAATAGAGAGGGCAATTCTCCCTAACGGGGACACAGACAGCAATAAAAACCTGACAGGTGTTCTAATCCCTCTCCACTCCAAAACAAAGAAAAGTTTTGCCTTTGGTTATACTTTAAACCTTGAAATGACACATAGCAGTGGTTTGGGTATCATCAGGAACGTTGTCCTCCTGCTCCTCCTTCACCTCTATGGTGTACGGTGACCCCAGTGCTGAATCCAGTAAATGAGGAGAGGGGGTGTCAGCCGCTGGTTCCACCTCACTGCAGAATGTGGCAGGAGGGTGGGGGGCGGAGCATACGTCACCCGCTGTAGAGAACCATTTGCCATCCTCATGCTGGTAAGAGTGATGGACATCCACATCATCATACGGGTCTTGTTCCTGCTTGATCTGCGGTGGGAAATCTGACCAGAAAACGCACAGCAATAGCAGGCCATCACACCACTGATCTGTACTGGAATCTGGAGCCACTATTACATGACACACTCACCGGGCTCCATCTCCATCACCTGTGGCCCTTCCCCTGGGCCCTCCACACTACCAGAGGGGGCACTGGGCTCCTGGTACTTTATCTTTAGCAGGATATCCGGCCCCAGACCTGAACCAAAACCAGAGTCACAATGTGGTCGAGAAAAAGGAAGAAAGAAAATGATGGCACGAGAAGAGGGAAAGAATAAAGGAAGACTGAAAGAAATGGGGGAAATAAGGAAGGAAGAAAGGTAGAAAAAGTAGGAAAGGCGGGTAAATAGAATGAAAGAAAGGAGGGGGGAAGAGCAACGAAAGAAAGGAGGGGGGAAGAGCAACGAAAGAAAGGAGGGGGGAAGAGCAACGAAAGAAAGGAGGGGGGAAGAGCAACGAAAGAAAGGAGGGGGGAAGAGCAACGAAAGAAAGGAGGGGGGAAGAGCAAAGAAAGAAAGGAGGGGAAGAGGAAAGAAAGAAAGGAGGGGGAAGAGGAAAGAAAGAAAGAAGGGGGAAGAGGAAAGAAAGAAAGAAGGGGGAAGAGGAAAGAAAGAAAGAAAGAAAGAAAGAAAGAAAGAAGGGGGAAGAGGAAAGAAAGAAAGGAGGGGGAAGAGGAAAGAAAGAAAGAAGGGGGAAGAGGAAAGAAAGAAAGAAGGGGAAGAGGAAAGAAAGAAAGAAGGGGGAAGAGGAAAGAAAGAAAGAAGGGGAAGAGGAAAGAAAGAAAGAAATAAAGAAAGAAAGAAGGGGGAAGAGGAAAGAAAGAAAGAAGGGAGGGGGAAGAGGAAAGAAAGAAAGGGGAGGGAAGAGGAAAGAAAGAAAGGGGTTAAGAGGAAAGAAAGAAAGGGGGGGGGAGAGGAAAGAAAGGAGGGAGAGACAGAGAGCAACAGATAAAAAAGGAAAGAAAAAAGTAATGGCATAAGGGAGGGAAGCAAGCAAGGAAGGGGAGAGAGGAAGGAAGGAAGAGGAGGAAAATGAAAAAGAAAGGTAGAAGGAATGAAATAAGGGAAGGATATGAGGATTAAAAATTTGGGAAGGGTGGGGGGTAAAAAGAAAGGAAGGAAAGACAGGAGGGAAGAAAGGAAGGGAGGGTAGAAGGAAGGAAGGCAAGGGAGGAAAGGAAGGATGGAGGGAAGAAAGGACAGCAGATAGAAAAGTAGAAGGAATAACATAAAGGGAGGGAGCGGAGGAAGGAAAAAAGGAAGGGAGGAAGGAAGAAAAATTAGGGAACAAGTGAGGAAGGAAAGAAAAGGGAAAATAAAAGTAGAAGGAATGGAGGAAATAAGGAAGGGAGAAATAAAGAAAAAGTGGGTGAAAGAAAGAAAGGAAGAAAGAAAGGAAGAAAGGACAGGGGGTGGATTAAGGATGAAGGGGAGGAAGATAGATAAAAAAGGAAAGAAAAGTAGAAGAAATGACATAAGGGAGGAGAGGAAGAGGGAAGAAAAATTAGGGAACGTGTGGAAGGAAGAA
Organism: Lithobates pipiens; assembly: GCF_037356315.1. Lineage (NCBI taxonomy): Eukaryota > Metazoa > Chordata > Amphibia > Anura > Ranidae > Lithobates > Lithobates pipiens. The sequence goes on along the minus strand of NW_027507731.1, from coordinate 37,240 downwards.
AAGAAGGAAGAGAGGAAAAAGGGAAATGAAAAGGTAGAACGAATGAAAAAAGGAGGGATAGAAGGAATGGGGGAAATAAGGAAGGGAGAAAAAAAAAGTAGGGAAGGGGGGTAAAAAGAAGAAAAGAAGAAAAGAAAGGAGGGGGGGGAAGAAGGGAGTAAAGAAGGAAGGATGGATGGAGGGAAGGAAAGAAAAAAAAAGTGAGAAAGTAGGTAGGTAAAGAAGGAAAGAAATGTAGAAGGAATGACATAAAGGGAGGGAGGGAAGGAAGAAGTAGTGGAGGAAGGAAGGAAAGAAGGAAGAAGTAGTGGAGGAAGGAAGGAAAGAAGGAAGAAAAGAAAGAAGGAAGAAGTAGTGGAGGAAGGAAGGAAAGAAGGAAGAAAGGAAAGAAGGAAGAAGTAGTGGAGGAAGGAAGGAAAATTAGGGAAGAAGTGAAGAAGGAAGAAAGAAGAAAGGGAAGGGAAGAAGAAAAACAGAGAGAAGAAAGGATGAGAGGAAGGAAGGCACTTGGTCACTACCTTTCTTGGAGAGCTCCAGTTTACAGGGCGTATCTTCACTTATAACCCGGTAGAGAACCTCTGTGTTTTCTATGTGATATCCTGGAAAAACACGGGGAGTTAGTGGGGCAATTTTTAACTTCATGCAAGGAATGCCTTAAAGCAAACAGCATTTTGATTTAAGAACCACTTAACGACCGCCGCATGCCATTGAAAGTCATCACAATGGCATGTACAGGCACAAGCACGTACATGTACGTGCTTGCCTTCCCGCTGGATGCGGTGGTCCGGTTCGCTTCAGGAGCGATCCGGGATGAGGGGATGGCCATTGGTTTCTGGCCATCCCCTCTCGATCGCTCCTGGCGAATGAGAAGCTTCCTCCCACTGTGTATAGTAAACAGGCAGGGAGGAAGTGATGTCATTCTCCTTGGGGCGGTTTTATTGACTGGACTACGAGGAGAGGACACAGTAAGTGCACCAAACACTACACTGACACTAACACACAGGCACACAAACCCCCCCCCCCCTACCCCCCCCCCCCCCCAGTCACAGTGTCACTGATTGCAGTGATCATTTATTTACTGATCACTGCATTCAATGTCAGTTGTAAAAGTAAAAAGTGTCAGGGCAGTTAGTGTTAGGTCCAGGGTAGCCCCCACCACCCCCCAATAAAGATTTTACCCCTTGATTGCCCTTAGAGTTAACCCTTTCACCCCCTTTTGCCAGTGTCACTAAGCGATCATTTTTCTGATCGCTGCATTAGTGTCGCTAGTGTCGCTAGGTAGCTAGTTATTTTTTTAGGTTCACCGCCAGGTTTTTATAGCGCTAGGTACCCCCATATACTACCCAATAATGGTTTTAACCCCCTGATTGCCCCTAGTTAACCCTTTCACCAGCAATCACAGTATAAGTGTCACTGGTGACGCTGGTTAGCCAGTTAGTTATTTAGGTTTCCCGGTTTTAATATAGCGCCAGGGACCCCCATATACTACCTAATAAAAATTTGAACCCCCTGATTGCCCTTAGTTAACCCTTTCACTATTGATCACCGTATAAGTGTTACGGGTGACTCTGGTTAGTTTGCTTTTTATAGCATCAGGGCACCCACCATTTATTACCCAATAAAGGTTTAACCCCCTGATCAACCGGCTGGTGATATCAATTAGGTTTTAGGGTCAGGGTCTGCGTCGCCCCAGGCAGCACTAGGTTAGTGCCAGTACCGCTAACACCCACGCGCAAAGCATAAACCTCCCGTAGTGGTATAGAATCTGAACAGATCAATATCTGATCTGATCAGATCTATACTAGCATCCCCAGCAGTTTAGGGTTACAAAAAAACGCATTGTTAGCGGGATCAGCCCAGATACCTGCTGGCACCTGCGTTTTGCCCCTCTGCCCAGCCCAGCCCAAGTGCAGTATCGATCGATCACTGTCACTTACAAAACACTAAACACATAACTGCAGCGATCGCAGAGTCAGGCCTGATCCCTGCGATCGCTAACAGGTTTTTTGGTAGCGTTTTATATTTAAATCCGGAAGGCGGTGCTTGGATTTCGGGGTCCCGTACGCGGCTAGGCTCCCAAAAAGTCCCCCACATGTGGTATCCCCGTACTCTGGAGAAGCAGCAGAATTTATTTTTGGGTGTAATTTGACTTATGCCCATAGCATGTGTGAGCAATATATCATTTAGTGACAACTTTGTGCAAATAAAAAAAAAAAATTGTAATATTCCTGCAACTTGTGGCAAAATATAAAATATTTCATGGACTCAACATGCCTCTCAGTAAATAGCTTGGGGTGTCTACTTTCCAAAATGAGGTCATTTGGGGGGTTTTGTGTTATTTTGGCATTTTATGGCCTTCGAAACTGTGATTGGTAGTGAGGCGTGAAATCAAAAATTTGTACCCTTAGAAACCCTGAAGGCAGTGATTGGATTTCGGGGTGCTGTGCGCGACTAGACTCCCAAAAAGTCCCACACACGTGGTATCGCCATACTCGGGAGAAGTAGCGGAATATATTTTGGGGTGCAATTCCACATATAACCATGGCATGTGTGAGCAATATATCATTTAGTGACAACTTTTTGTAAACTTTTTTTTTTGTGTCGTTATTCAATCAATTGGGACAAAAAAAAAATATTCAAGGGGCTCAGCATGCCTCTCAGAAATTTCCTTGGGGTGTCTACTTTCCAAAATTGGGTCATTTGGGGGGGGGGGGTTGTACTGCCCTGCCATTTTAGCACCTCAAGAAATGAGATAGGCAGTCATAAATTAAAAGCTGTGTAAATTCCAGAAAATGTACTCTAGTTTGTAGACGCTATAACTTTTGCGCAAACCAAAAAATATTCGCTTATTGACATTTTTTTTACTAAAGACATGTTGCTGAATACATTTTGCCCTCAATGTATGACTAAAATTTAGTTTATTCGATTATTCTTATAACAAAAAGTATAAAATATATTTTTTTCTCAAAATTTTTGGTCTTTTTCCATTTATATCGCAAAAAATAAAAATTCGCAGAGGCAATCAAATACCACCAAAAGAAAGCTCTATTTGTGGGAAGAAAAGGACGCAAATTTCGTTTGGTTACAACATTGCATGACCGCGCAATTACCAGTTAAAGCAGCACAGTGCGAAATTGTAAAAAGACCTCTGGTCCTTAGGCTGTTAATTGGCCCGGGGCTGAAGTGGTTAATAGACATACAGAGTGGGGCTCAGGAGCGAGCGAGCGCCTACATACACACACACACACACACACATATCCCCCCCATAGCAGGCACTTAATTTAGAGAAGAGGAGGCATGCCAGCGGGGGACCCGAGAAGAGGAGGACCTCAGTGCACAAAGCAGGCACGTTTGACATGTTTGCTATTAAAAGGGTTTTTTTTGTTTGTTTTTTTAAATATAACTTTACTCAATTGTAAACAAACAAAAGTAAAACATCTGGCCAAAGGCTAGCGGCCGTCTCTGAAAAAGCAATATGTGGTGGATCAGAGGCTGGCCAGAACCACATAGGACTGCCTCCCGGATGCGTGGTTGCATTTTGCTGCAATTTACTGCGCACTGCAAACACGAGCCAGACGTTGGGCTTGCAGTTGCAGAGCAGCCCCTTTGACTTGACAAGCTGCATTATATTTGCCATGGCATGCTTATAGTCCCCTCCAGCTGTGCCTTAGACTTTACACAAGTAGTAGGGATTTGGAAAGGGGGGGGTGTTGTCTGGTCGCCTATATCAGCGTTTCTCAACTAAAGTCCTCAAGGCGCCCCAACAGGTCATGTTTTCAGCATTTCCCTCAAATGAACCAGCTGTGGTAATTACTAAGGCAGTGAAACTGATCAAATCAGCTGTGAAAAATATTGGAAAGCCTGAAAACATGACCTGTTGGGGCGCCTTGAGGACTGGAGTTGAGAAACACTGTCCTATATGACCGCATGTGATTAGTCAGAAAGTCCCCCTTCTATATCCATACAGACTATCAGATTTTCTGCTGATTTTTGTCTTCAGATTTACCAAAACCATATAGTACAAGGGCCTGCCTGGTTGCATACACATTGAAACTTCTACAGGTTTGACCTTATTATATGGTTTTGGTAAATCTAAAGGAAAATAAATAAAATCCAGCAGAAAATCTGATAGTGTGTATGGGGCTTATGACCCTGATTTACTGTCACTTTATTACTAGGGTGTGAGTTTTCCTGATATGATGGCCAAACTCCACCATCTGCCATCACTGTCCAATGAGAGGAAAATACCAGTCTCAATACACGACTGGAAATATTACCCTAGTGATAACTTTCCCCACCCCGATAAATAAGGTGCCAGTAGAGGAAGGAATAAAAGAAATAAAACCAGGCAGAGGCTCTAACCTTTCACTGCTCTGTCCCTAAATGTCCTTACAGAAGTCCTTCTATGAGTAAGGCCCCTTTCCCCCCGGGGGGGGGGGGGGGCGCTTTGCAGGCATTACAGTACTAAAAATAGTGCCTGCAAAGCGCCCTGAAACAGCCTCTTCTGTGTCTCCAGTGTGAAAACCCCGGGGGCTTCACACTGCAGCGGTGCATTGGCAGGACGTTAAAAATACTCCTGCAAGCAGCATCTTTGGAGCGGTGAAGGAGGGGTGTATACACCCCTCCTTCACCCCTCCTGCCCATTGAAAGCGCTGCAGCGGCAATTTGCGGGTGGTTATAACCCTTTTTTTCGGCCACTAGCGGGGGTTAAAACCGCTCCCGCACCAGTGTGAAAGGGGCCTAAGCCAGTATCAGTAAAAGGGACACAAAGAGACAGATAGTGCCCATCTCCATATACAGTCCTAGACTATGCAGAAGATCACAGACTTCCTGACAAAAGGTGTGTGTACACAATTTTCTTTGTTGGGGGGGGTGAACTAGCTCTTTATAAAACACAAGCTGGTGAAAGAAAGTGTAAGGACTGACCAAAACACAGAACTATGTCACAGTGAGGGGGGCAGAGCTCACTTGTTGATTGGCTGTGGTTGTTCCGGAAACGTTCTCTGTGTTTCTCGATCTTCACCAGGAGATACGGGTTGAGGATCCGGTACCCTGGGGGGGGGGGGGAGAACACAATCTACATTATGACAAAAGTGAGTGCACCCCTCACATGTTTGTAAATATTTTATTCTTTCTTTTCATGTGACAACACTGAAGAAATGACACTTGGCTACAATGTAAAGAAGTGAGTGTACAGCTTGTATAACAGTGTCAATTCGCTGTCCCCTCAAAATAACTCAACACACAGCCATGAAATTATTACTAAACCCACAACAGTAAAATCGGTCTGTATATACACGTCATAGCATGCTTGTTATACTCACTGTGGAACGTAAAGGGTTAATCCTCTACATTGTGTAAAAAAGGGCTGTTTGATCCTGTATGCATAGATCCTCCCCCTCCTCCTTGCAATGTCTATCTGGGGAAAGCCAGCCAACTTGCACGTGCTCAGTTGTGTCTTTTATGCTGGAGAGAAAACCGTTTCTTGTCCTCAGAGCTAGCCAGATCACATGATACAGACATCACCCATGTTTTTCGGAGGCACGTGATGATCACATGTCTGACGAAGGGGTCCTGCGTGACTCCGAAATGTTGCACTCTCCTTGTGTTGTGATCATGCAATAAACGATCCGTTTGGGCGCTACTTTGCGTCGATCCGCGGTGTGCTGGCAAATATCTATTTTGCAACAGAAGGTATACCCCCCCCTATCGCTTTCAGCGGGCGTAGCATAACAATGCATTTACAGAGTCCAAGGGGTTCAAGCAGATGGCAAGCAGGTGATGAAATACCTCTCCACTGTCTGCCAAATGCTCTTCAGAAACCATTGTACGTGTGAGGTTGTATTCTCCCTCCTCTACATTTCCCACCCCCCACCATCCCATGCCCTCGTGCCCCCTCACTCACCCAGATTGTGCAAAGCAGAGTGAATCTCCTTCATGGCGTCCCGCTACAGATCCTGCTGCCATTGCTCCATAAGCTCCCAGTCCTCTTCCTCGAAGCAGGCGGCCACATCGTGGAAGGTGACCGTCACCTGTGCGGGAGGGAAGGACAGACAGAGGGGTCCATTAAAATCAGGAGAATCAGGGAAATCGGGTCCAGAAAATAAACAAGAGCCTACAATTCCCTGCTCTCTATAAAGAGATGAGAACCATCGGATGACGATGGCCATGACCAAGGATAATAATGACAGGGGAATTTCATTAACCTACCAGACCAGCACCGATAAAATACAATTTCTAGATTTAGAGATTGGAATTACATCAGGGGGTTTCAGTTTCAAAACCCACTTCAAGTCCACTGACCGTAACAGCTATATTGCCATTGATAGCTGCCACCATAAAAGTTGGCTTACCTCCGTTCCACGCAGTCAATTCATTAGACTGCGTCGTAATTGTACTGATGATCATACTTTTGTGGATCAGGCAAACTGCTTAAAACAACGGTTCTTAGATAAGGGGTATCATGCACCCACTTTGGAAAAACAACTACAGGAAGTCTCGAATATAAACAGGGACACTCTCCTGCAGGTGAAAACCCCTCGGAATGATAGTGAGAAATTTAAGTGGTCCTTTATAACCACCTTCAATATGCAACATAGGCAAGTAAAAAAGATTTTTAGTAAACATTGGGAGGTTTTGAGAAAGGATCCTGTGCTTGGTCCTAATCTTCCTGAAAGAGCGAATGTCCTATTTAGAGGGGCTCCTACTTTGCAAAGCAAAATTGCCCCCAACATCATTAATCCTCCAACACAGCCCACTTTTTTTCATAACATGGTAGGTTATTTCCCGTGCAAAAAATGCAGTGTATGTCAGCACAATGCACTGACACAACGAAAAATTTCAGAATTTACATCTACAGTAACTGGAAAAAGATATTCAATTAAATGCTTTTGCACCTGTAAAACTAAATATGTGGTTTATTTAATAACCTGCCCCTGTGGGAAGCAATATGTTGGCCGTACCACTAGACCTTTTTCCACGAGGGTCGGCGAACACATTTCCCTGATCAGAAGTAAATTATCCAAGCACACGGTGCCGAAACACTATAGGGAATGCCATAATAATGATCTACGTGGCACACAATTTATCGCGATAGATAAATACATTCCACCATGGAGAGGTGGGCCCCTCACTCGTGGGGTCTCCAGGCTTGAGACTTTTTGGATATATGAGCTTCAGTCCCACTCCCCATTCGGTATGAATGTGGAGTGGGACATTAATGCTTTCATAGACGATTCATAGGACCTTCTCGCAACATTAGCGATGTGCAGTCTGGCATTATGTATGTTTATTTGTGGGTACAATTCATTAAGTAGCTTTTATTTTATATTTTATATTTTTATTTTTATTTTACCATTTTTGAATGATCTTATTCATTGCATATATGTATATCCATTTATTTTTATGTTTTATGGCAAGATAGTTATTTAGATCATAAAGTCACTATCCCATAGCATGTGATTTATATTGGGTACAGCGTGATGTATTGTTTGTATAGTTTCTGTATTATCAAGTTGTAATTTTACTAGTGGTCACTAGGTGTCATTAGCGCCACCTTCTTATGAGTATTAGAGAATAGACAATGATCTCCTTGCACTCATGTCTTGTTTACATCCCCATTCCGTTCCGGAAGTGACGTACATTCACTTCCGGTTCCGGTGTTCGTAGATGCTCACTTCCGGTTCCTGATTACCACTTGTAAAAGGGTTCTGGACATATTTTTATGTCTATTTGTAAGCCCAAAACAATTAAAGTCTCATATAGGTCGTTCCTTCTTGCATATTTACTATATGAAACAGGTCCGTTTCCACACCCCCTTTTTCTCTATACATTAACATGAATAGGTGGAACGCACCCGTTGCGAGGCGTGGAACGCACGCCAGGCCGCCATTTTTTCGTATACCGGAAGTAGAATTATTATCACTTCCAATCATGATTTTTGGGCTCAAATGGTTTTGACATATGGGTGGAACGCATATTAACCGAGGCGTGGAACGCACGCCCGTCCGCCATCTTGGATATACCGGAAGTGGGCACAATTACAACACATGGGGGAATGCCATCACTTTACTGTGTGAGTACCTATATAAGGCAGTAGGTTAGTAGTGTGAGTCCACCCCAGATGATGACCGGTGGGTCGAAACGCGTCGGGAGGACTCCGCTACTGCCATTTTTTTCTCTCTGACATGCTTGATTGTTCATCTTGGAAATGTGAGTTTTAGCAAATTAAATTTTTTATTAAAGTTTTTTTAAAAACGTTATTATGCCATGTTGGCTTTGTTTCTCCATCTTCCATGCCTGAGTCGTTGTTGGACTTGTATATGCACATGAGGAATAGTGACCACATCTAGTCATTTGTTGGGATCGTATATACCATGACTGATACATCTAATCCTTGAGACCATTCTGGCTGGGATCACAAGCTTTGATTGACCCCTGAGGCGTATGTCTGCTAGGGTCATATAGATCCGGTAAGCCTGTACCCTATACGGTGGTGGGATCGTCACATGGTGAAATATTGTTTTCTTCGGTCATAACATCACAGAACCCTGGCTGTTATTGACACTTTGCACGATTGTTTTGGACTATATATCCATTTATGGACTTTATCACTGTGATTATTTCCTATGTAAATCTACAGTCACCTTTTTCCCCTTTGGGATAAAATATCCACTAGTCACCATTTTTTTGGTTTATATGTATATATATATGTATAAGTCACTTTATATATTTCTATATATTTTTTGTATTTTTATAATAGAGTATTAACCTCCTTCCTTTGGGTAACCTTATATATACATTTGAGCACATATCATTTTGTAGCACTATAAGAAATATATACAAGTTGAGCGCTTACACTATATCTTTGACATGACCAAGGATGTGCCATGACAGCAGCTGCAGAATTACAATCCCATCCCCTGATAGCAGCATAAAGTACTCCCATCATACAAGTTCTTACCGTCCCCGACAACGAGCTGCAAGTCCTCTTCTCCCAACACTTCTCCATCTGAAAAACAGACTGAGTGTTAGCTCTTGTGTCCAGCACTTCAGCCCCAGCGATATATACCAGTACATTGCCGGACTTTGAGTGGTTATACAAATTATATATATATATTGTGACAGTACAGTTCCCTGTCCTAGTAATTGTCGCCCAGGGTTCTCAAATAGGCAGGTTGAGGGGCTCCAGGAGTATTTAATGTGGGGGAATCTGTTTTATCAGTTTCCTCCAAAGTTTGTAAAATCCAATTTGGGACCTGGAGCCCGGAGATTCCGTAGTGTTATGGGTGGGATGGAATCTCCAATCCTGTGACCGGGTTTTTGGAACAGCCAGGAGTCTGGCTGGTTGATTGAGCAGGTGGGTGCTGGGCTTATAGCAGAGTCAGGATTAGGGTTCTGGGCTCCACCCAGAGAGACAGGAGGTCTCCAGGAGTGCAGAGAGTGCAGAGAGTGCAGAGAGTGCACTAGAGAAAGCCAGAGACCCAAGTCTGAGGATCAGAGCAGTGAGGGGCTGCTGTCTAGATAGACACTGTGTGTGTTAAAGCTGTGCGCATCTGAGACAAATGAGAGCCTGAAGGGGAAGGCCTGAGCAGCAAGGAAACTGAAAAGAGGTGCAGTAGTTGTGCGGGAACCCTGTTATAAGGCCAAGAGGGCTGAATTGTAAAGCCTAGGTGGCAGTGCTGCTGAAGAGAGCCAGGTGGCTTGGCATTTTTCATGTATTGTTTTTTGGCAGAAGAACCCCTGTGTGGGCAACCAAGTGCATGTATGAACTTTATGTTGTTCCTTTTTAATAAAAGTGGGCTACCATGCCCCTAAACAAAAGTTCCTGTTCGATGTGAACTTACTGAAAAGGCATCTACCACTGAGTTAAACTTCCCCCAATGTCACACTAGATAAAGGAAGGCCCGTAGACGTGGTGTATCTAGATAAAGGAAGGCCCGTAGACGTGGTGTATCTAGATAAAGGAAGGCCCGTAGACGTGGTGTATCTAGATAAAGGAAGGCCCGTAGACGTGGTGTATCTAGATAAAGGAAGGCCCGTAGACGTGGTGTATCTAGATAAAGGAAGATCCGTAGACGTGGTGTATCTAGATAAAGGAAGGCCCTTAGACGTGGTGTATCTAGATAAAGGAAGGTCCGTAGACGTGGTGTATCTAGATAAAGGAAGGCCCGTAGACGTGGTGTATCTAGATAAAGGAAGGTCCGTAGATGTGGTGTATCTAGATAAAGGAAGGCCCGTAGACGTGGTGTATCTAGATAAAGGAAGGCCCGTAGACGTGGTGTATCTAGATAAAGGAAGATCCGTAGACGTGGTGTATCTAGATAAAGGAAGGTCCGTAGACGTGGTGTATCTAGATAAAGGAAGGCCCTTAGACGTGGTGTATCTAGATAAAGGAAGGCTCGTAGACGTGGTGTATCTAGATAAAGGAAGGCCCGTAGACGTGGTGTATCTAGATAAAGGAAGGTCCGTAGACGTGGTGTATCTATATAAAGGAAGGCCCGTAGACGTGGTGTATCTAGATAAAGGAAGGCCCGTAGACGTGGTGTATCTAGATAAAGGAAGGCCCGTAGACGTGGTGTATCTAGATAAAGGAAGGCCCGTAGACGTGGTGTATCTATATAAAGGAAGGCCCGTAGACGTGGTGTATCTAGATAAAGGAAGGCCCGTAGACGTGGTGTATCTAGATAAAGGAAGGCCCGTAGACGTGGTGTATCTAGATAAAGGAAGGCCCGTAGACGTGGTGTATCTAGATAAAGGAAGGCCCGTAGATGTGGTGTATCTAGATAAAGGAAGGCCCGTAGACGTGGTGTATCTAGATTAAGGAAGGCCCGTAGACGTGGTGTATCTAGATAAAGGAAGGCCCGTAGATGTGGTGTATCTAGATAAAGGAAGGCCCGTAGACGTGGTGTATCTAGATTAAGGAAGGCCCGTAGACGTGGTGTATCTAGATAAAGGAAGGTCCGTAGACGTGGTATATCTAGATAAAGGAAGGCCCGTAGACGTGATGTATCTAGATAAGGGAAGGTCCGTAGACGTGGTGTATCTAGATAAAGGAAGGCCCGTAGACGTGGTGTATCTAGATAAAGGAAGGCCCGTAGATGTGGTGTATCTAGATAAAGGAAGGTCCGTAGACGTGGTGTATCTAGATAAAGGAAGGCCCGTAGACGTGGTGTATCTAGATAAAGGAAGGCCCGTAGATGTGGTGTATCTAGATAAAGGAAGGTCCGTAGACGTGGTGTATCTAGATAAAGGAAGGCCCGTAGACGTGGTGTATCTAGATAAAGGAAGGCCCGTAGATGTGGTGTATCTAGATAAAGGAAGGCCCGTAGACGAGGTGTATCTAGATAAAGGAAGGCCCGTAGACGTGGTGTATCTGGATAAAGGAAGGTCCGTAGACGAGGTGTATCTAGATAAAGGAAGGCCCGTAGACGTGGTGTATCTAGATAAAGGAAGGCCCGTAGACGTGGTGTATCTAGATAAAGGAAGGTCCGTAGACGTGGTGTATCTAGATAAAGGAAGGCCCGTAGACGTGGTGTATCTAGATAAAGGAAGGTCCGTAGATGTGGTGTATCTAGATAAAGGAAGGCCCGTAGACGTGGTGTATCTAGATAAAGGAAGGCCCGTAGACGTGGTGTATCTAGATAAAGGAAGATCCGTAGACGTGGTGTATCTAGATAAAGGAAGGTCCGTAGACGTGGTGTATCTAGATAAAGGAAGGCCCTTAGACGTGGTGTATCTAGATAAAGGAAGGCTCGTAGACGTGGTGTATCTAGATAAAGGAAGGCCCGTAGACGTGGTGTATCTAGATAAAGGAAGGTCCGTAGACGTGGTGTATCTATATAAAGGAAGGCCCGTAGACGTGGTGTATCTAGATAAAGGAAGGCCCGTAGACGTGGTGTATCTAGATAAAGGAAGGCCCGTAGACGTGGTGTATCTAGATAAAGGAAGGCCCGTAGACGTGGTGTATCTATATAAAGGAAGGCCCGTAGACGTGGTGTATCTAGATAAAGGAAGGCCCGTAGACGTGGTGTATCTAGATAAAGGAAGGCCCGTAGACGTGGTGTATCTAGATAAAGGAAGGCCCGTAGACGTGGTGTATCTAGATAAAGGAAGGCCCGTAGATGTGGTGTATCTAGATAAAGGAAGGCCCGTAGACGTGGTGTATCTAGATTAAGGAAGGCCCGTAGACGTGGTGTATCTAGATAAAGGAAGGCCCGTAGATGTGGTGTATCTAGATAAAGGAAGGCCCGTAGACGTGGTGTATCTAGATTAAGGAAGGCCCGTAGACGTGGTGTATCTAGATAAAGGAAGGTCCGTAGACGTGGTATATCTAGATAAAGGAAGGCCCGTAGACGTGATGTATCTAGATAAGGGAAGGTCCGTAGACGTGGTGTATCTAGATAAAGGAAGGCCCGTAGACGTGGTGTATCTAGATAAAGGAAGGCCCGTAGATGTGGTGTATCTAGATAAAGGAAGGTCCGTAGACGTGGTGTATCTAGATAAAGGAAGGCCCGTAGACGTGGTGTATCTAGATAAAGGAAGGCCCGTAGATGTGGTGTATCTAGATAAAGGAAGGTCCGTAGACGTGGTGTATCTAGATAAAGGAAGGCCCGTAGACGTGGTGTATCTAGATAAAGGAAGGCCCGTAGATGTGGTGTATCTAGATAAAGGAAGGCCCGTAGACGAGGTGTATCTAGATAAAGGAAGGCCCGTAGACGTGGTGTATCTGGATAAAGGAAGGTCCGTAGACGAGGTGTATCTAGATAAAGGAAGGCCCGTAGACGTGGTGTATCTAGATAAAGGAAGGCCCGTAGACGTGGTGTATCTAGATAAAGGAAGGCCCGTAGACGTGGTGTATCTGGATAAAGGAAGGTCCGTAGACGAGGTGTATCTAGATAAAGGAAGGTCCGTAGACGAGGTGTATCTAGATAAAGGAAGGCCCGTAGACGTGGTGTATCTGGATAAAGGAAGGCCCGTAGACGTGGTGTATCTAGATAAAGGAAGGCCCGTAGACGTGGTGTATCTGGATAAAGGAAGGCCCGTAGACGTGGTGTATCTAGATAAAGGAAGGCCCGTAGACGTGGTGTATCTAGATAAAGGAAGGCCCGTAGACGTGGTGTATCTAGATAAAGGAAGGCTCGTAGACGTGGTGTATCTAGATAAAGGAAGGCCCGTAGACGTGGTGTATCTAGATAAAGGAAGGCCCGTAGACGTGGTGTATCTAGATAAAGGAAGGTCCGTAGACGTGGTGTATCTAGATAAAGGAAGGCCCGTAGAAGTGGTGTATCTAGATAAAGGAAGGCCCGTAGACGTGGTGTATCTAGATAAAGGAAGGCCCGTAGACGTGGTGTATCTAGATAAAGGAAGGCCCGTAGACGTGGTGTATCTAGATAAAGGAAGGCCCGTAGACGTGGTGTATCTAGATAAAGGAAGGCCCGTAGACGTGGTGTATCTAGATAAAGGAAGGCCCGTAGACGTGGTGTATCTAGATAAAGGAAGGCCCGTAGACGTGGTGTATCTAGATAACGGAAGGCCCGTAGACGTGGTGTATCTGGATAAAGGAATGCCCGTAGACGTGGTGTATCTGGATAAAGGAAGGCCCGTAGACGTGGTGTATCTGGATAAAGGAAGCCTCGTAGACGTGGTGTATCTGGATAAAGGAAGGCCCGTAGACGTGGTGTATCTGGATAAAGGAAGGCCCGTAGACGTGGTGTATCTAGATAAAGGAAGGCCCGTAGACGTGGTGTATCTAGATAAAGGAAGGCCCGTAGACGTGGTGTATCTAGATAAAGGAAGGCCCGTAGACGTGGTGTATCTAGATAAAGGAAGGCCCGTAGACGTGGTGTATCTAGATAAAGGAAGGCCCGTAGACGTGGTGTATCTAGATAAAGGAAGGCCCGTAGACGTGGTGTATCTAGATAAAGGAAGGCCCGTAGACGTGGTGTATCTAGATAAAGGAAGGCCCGTAGACGTGGTGTATCTAGATAAAGGAAGGCCCGTAGACGTGGTGTATCTAGATAAAGGAAGGCCCGTAGACGTGGTGTATCTAGATAAAGGAAGGCCCGTAGACGTGGTGTATCTAGATAAAGGAAGGCCCGTAGACGTGGTGTATGTGGATAAAGGAAGGCCCGTAGACGTGGTGTATCTAGATAAAGGAAGGCCCGTAGACGTGGTGTATGTGGATAAAGGAAGGCCCGTAGACGTGGTGTATCTAGATAAAGGAAGGTCCGTAGACGTGGTGTATCTAGATAAAGGAAGGCCCGTAGACGTGGTGTATCTAGATAAAGGAAGGCCCGTAGACGTGGTGTATCTAGATAAAGGAAGGCCCATAGATGTGGTGTATCTAGATAAAGGAAGGCCCGTAGATGTGGTGTATCTAGATAAAGGAAGGCTCGTAGACGGACTGATGGGGACACCGGATGTTACGAGGACTGATGGAGACACCGGATGTTAGGAGGACTGATGGGGACACCGGATGTTAGGAGGACTGATGGGGACACCAGATGTTAGGAGGACTGATGGGGACACCAGATGTAAGGAGGACAGATGGGGACACCGGATGTTAGGAGGACTGATGGGGACACCAGATGTTAGGAGGACTGATGGGGACACCAGATGTTAGGAGGACTGATGGGGACACCAGATGTTAGGAGGACTGATGGGGACACCAGATGTTAGGAGGAATGATGGGGACACCAGATGTTAGGAGGACTGATGGGGACACCAGATGTTAGGAGGAGGACTGATGGAGACACCAGATGTTAGGAGGACTGATGGGGACACCAGATGTTAGGAGGACTGATGGGGACACCAGATGTTAGGAGGACTGATGGGGACACCGGATGTTAGGAGGACTGATGGAGACACCGGATGTTAGGAGGACTGATGGGGACACCAGATGTTAGGAGGACTGATGGGGACACCAGATGTTAGGAGGACTGATGGGGACACCAGATGTTAGGAGGAATGATGGGGACACCAGATGTTAGGAGGACTGATGGGGACACCAGATGTTAGGAGGACTGATGGGGACACCAGATGTAAGGAGGACTGATGGGGACACCGGATGTTACGAGGACTGATGGAGACACCGGATGTTAGGAGGACTGATGGGGACACCGGATGTTAGGAGGACTGATGGGGACACCAGATGTTAGGAGGACTGATGGGGACACCAGATGTAAGGAGGACTGATGGGGACACCGGATGTTACGAGGACTGATGGAGACACCGGATGTTAGGAGGACTGATGGAGACACCGGATGTTAGGAGGACTGATGGGGACACCAGATGTTAGGAGGACTGATGGGGACACCGGATGTTAGGAGGACTGATGGGGACACCAGATGTTAGGAGGACTGATGGGGACACCAGATGTAAGGAGGACAGATGGGGACACCGGATGTTAGGAGGACTGATGGGGACACCAGATGTTAGGAGGACTGATGGGGACACCAGATGTTAGGAGGACTGATGGGGACACCAGATGTTAGGAGGACTGATGGGGACACCAGATGTTAGGAGGACTGATGGGGACACCAGATGTTAGGAGGAATGATGGGGACACCAGATGTTAGGAGGACTGATGGGGACACCAGATGTTAGGAGGAGGACTGATGGAGACACCAGATGTTAGGAGGACTGATGGGGACACCAGATGTTAGGAGGACTGATGGGGACACCAGATGTTAGGAGGACTGATGGGGACACCGGATGTTAGGAGGACTGATGGAGACACCGGATGTTAGGAGGACTGATGGGGACACCAGATGTTAGGAGGACTGATGGGGACACCAGATGTTAGGAGGACTGATGGGGACACCAGATGTTAGGAGGAATGATGGGGACACCAGATGTTAGGAGGACTGATGGGGACACCAGATGTTAGGAGGACTGATGGGGACACCAGATGTTAGGAGGACTGATGGGGACACCAGATGTAAGGAGGACTGATGGGGACACCAGATGTTAGGAGAACTGATGGGGACACCGGATGTTAGGAGGACTGATGGGGACACCAGATGTTAGGAGGACTGATGGGGACACCAGATGTAAGGACTGATGGGGACACCAGATGTTAGGAGAACTGATGGAGACACCAGATGTAAGAAGGACTGATGGGGACACCGGATGTAAGGAGGACTGATGGAGACACCAGATGTAAGAAGGACTGATGGGGACACCGGATGTAAGGAGGACTGATGGGGACACCGGATGTTAGGAGGACTGATGGGGACACCAGATGTAAGGAGGACTGATGGGGACACCAGATGTAAGGAGGACTGATGGAGACACCAGATGTAAGAAGGACTGATGGGGACACCAGATGTAAGGAGGACTGATGGGGACACCAGATGTTAGGAGGACTGATGGGGACACCAGATGTAAGGAGGACTGATGGAGACACCAGATGTAAGGAGGACTGATGGGGACACCAGATGTAAGGAGGACTGATGGAGACACCAGATGTAAGGAGGACTGATGGGGACACCAGATGTAAGAAGGACTGATGGAGACACCAGATGTAAGAAGGACTGATGGGGACACCAGATGTAAGGAGGACTGATGGGGACACCAGATGTAAGGAGGACTGATGGAGACACCAGATGTAAGAAGGACTGATGGGGACACCAGATGTAAGGAGGACTGATGGGGACACCAGATGTTAGGAGGACTGATGGGGACACCAGATGTAAGGAGGACTGATGGAGACACCAGATGTAAGGAGGACTGATGGGGACACCAGATGTAAGGAGGACTGATGGAGACACCAGATGTAAGGAGGACTGATGGGGACACCAGATGTAAGAAGGACTGATGGAGACACCAGATGTAAGAAGGACTGATGGGGACACCAGATGTAAGGAGGACTGATGGGGACACCAGATGTAAGGAGGACTGATGGAGACACCAGATGTAAGAAGGACTGATGGGGACACCAGATGTAAGGAGGACTGATGGGGACACCAGATGTTAGGAGGACTGATGGAGACACCAGATGTTAGGAGGACTGATGGGGACACCAGATGTAAGGAGGACTGATGGGGACACCAGATGTAAGAAGGACTGATGAGGACACCAGATGTAAGGAGGACTGATGGGGACACCAGATGTAAGGAGGACTGATGGGAACGCCAGATTTTAGGAGGACTGATGGGAACGCCAGATTTTAGGAGGACTGATGGGGACACCAGATGTAAGGAGGACTGATGGGGACACCAGATGTAAGGAGAACTGATGGGGACACCGGATGTTAGGAGGACTGATCGGGACACCAGATGTAAGAAGGACTGATGGGGACACCAGATGTAAGGAGGACTGATGGGGACACCAGATGTAAGGAGGACTGATGGGGACACCAGATGTAAGGAGGACTGATGGGGACACCAGATGTAAGGAGGACTGATGGGAACGCCAGATTTTAGGAGGACTGATGGGAACGCCAGATTTTAGGAGGACTGATGGGGACACCAGATGTAAGGAGGACTGATGGGGACACCAGATGTAAGGAGGACTGATGGGAACGCCAGATTTTAGGAGGACTGATGGGAACGCCAGATTTTAGGAGGACTGATGGGGACACCAGATGTAAGGAGAACTGATGGGGACACCGGATGTTAGGAGGACTGATGGGGACACCGGATGTTAGGAGGACTGATGGGAACGCCAGATTTTAGGAGGACTGATGGGGACACCAGATTTTAGGAGGACTGATGGGGACACCAGATGTAAGGAGGACTGATGGGGACACCAGATGTTAGGAGGACTGATGGAGACACCAGATGTAAGGACTGATGGGGACACCAGATGTTAGGAGGACTGATGGGGACACCGGATGTAAGAAGGACTGATGGGGACACCAGATGTTAGGAGGACTGATGGGGACACCAGATGTAAGGAGGACAGATGGGGACACCGGATGTTAGGAGGACTGATGGGGACACCAGATGTTAGGAGGACTGATGGGGACACCAGATGTTAGGAGGACTGATGGGGACACCAGATGTTAGGAGGACTGATGGGGACACCAGATGTTAGGAGGAATGATGGGGACACCAGATGTTAGGAGGACTGATGGGGACACCAGATGTTAGGAGGAGGACTGATGGAGACACCAGATGTTAGGAGGACTGATGGGGACACCAGATGTTAGGAGGACTGATGGGGACACCAGATGTTAGGAGGACTGATGGGGACACCGGATGTTAGGAGGACTGATGGAGACACCGGATGTTAGGAGGACTGATGGGGACACCAGATGTTAGGAGGACTGATGGGGACACCAGATGTTAGGAGGACTGATGGGGACACCAGATGTTAGGAGGAATGATGGGGACACCAGATGTTAGGAGGACTGATGGGGACACCAGATGTTAGGAGGACTGATGGGGACACCAGATGTAAGGACTGATGGGGACACCAGATGTTAGGAGAACTGATGGGGACACCGGATGTTAGGAGGACTGATGGGGACACCAGATGTTAGGAGGACTGATGGGGACACCAGATGTAAGGACTGATGGGGACACCAGATGTTAGGAGAACTGATGGGGACACCAGATGTTAGGAGGACTGATGGGGACACCAGATGTAAGGAGGACTGATGGAGACACCAGATGTAAGAAGGACTGATGGGGACACCAGATGTAAGGAGGACTGATGGGGACACCAGATGTTAGGAGGACTGATGGGGACACCAGATGTTAGGAGGACTGATGGGGACACCAGATGTTAGGAGGACTGATGGGGACACCGGATGTTAGGAGGACTGATGGAGACACCGGATGTTAGGAGGACTGATGGGGACACCAGATGTTAGGAGGACTGATGGGGACACCAGATGTTAGGAGGACTGATGGGGACACCAGATGTTAGGAGGAATGATGGGGACACCAGATGTTAGGAGGACTGATGGGGACACCAGATGTTAGGAGGACTGATGGGGACACCAGATGTAAGGACTGATGGGGACACCAGATGTTAGGAGAACTGATGGGGACACCGGATGTTAGGAGGACTGATGGGGACACCAGATGTTAGGAGGACTGATGGAGACACCAGATGTAAGAAGGACTGATGGGGACACCAGATGTAAGGAGGACAGATGGGGACACCGGATGTAAGGAGGACTGATGGGGACACCAGATGTAAGGAGGACTGATGGGGACACCAGATGTAAGGAGGACTGATGGGGACACCAGATGTAAGGAGGACTGATGGGAACGCCAGATTTTAGGAGGACTGATGGGAACGCCAGATTTTAGGAGGACTGATGGGGACACCAGATGTAAGGAGGACTGATGGGGACACCAGATGTAAGGAGAACTGATGGGGACACCGGATGTTAGGAGGACTGATGGGAACGCCAGATTTTAGGAGGACTGATGGGGACACCAGATTTTAGGAGGACTGATGGGGACACCAGATGTAAGGAGGACTGATGGGGACACCAGATGTTAGGAGGACTGATGGAGACACCAGATGTAAGGACTGATGGGGACACCAGATGTAAGGAGGACTGATGGAGACACCAGATGTAAGGACTGATGGGGACACCAGATGTTAGGAGGACTGATGGGGACACCGGATGTAAGGAGGACTGATGGGGACACCGGATGTAAGAAGGACTGATGGGGACACCAGATGTTAGGAGGACTGATGGGGACACCAGATGTTAGGAGGACTGATGGGAACACCAGATGTAAGGAGGACTGATGGGAACACCAGATGTTAGGAGGACTGATGGGAACACCAGATTTTAGGAGGACTGATGGGGACACCAGATGTTAGGAGGACTGATGGGGACACCAGATGTTAGGAGGACTGATGGGAACACCAGATGTAAGGAGGACTGATGGGAACACCAGATGTTAGGAGGACTGATGGGGACACCGGATGTTAGGAGGACTGATGGGAACACCAGATTTTAGGAGGACTGATGGGGACACCAGATGTTAGGAGGACTGATGGGGACACCAGATGTTAGGAGGACTGATGAGGACACCGGATGTTAGGAGGACTGATGGGGACACCGGATGTTAGGAGGACTGATGGGGACACCAGATGTTAGGAGGACTGATGGGGACACCAGATGTAAGGAGGACTAATGGGGACACCAGATGTAAGGAGGACTGATGGGAACACCAGATGTTAGGAGGACTGATGGGAACACCAGATTTTAGGAGGACTGATGGGGACACCAGATGTTAGGAGGACTGATGGGGACACCAGATGTTAGGAGGACTGATGGGGACACCAGATGTTAGGAGGACTGATGGGGACACCGGATGTAAGAAGGACTGATGGGGACACCGGATGTTAGGAGGACTGATGGGGACACCAGATGTAAGGAGGACTGATGGGGACACCGGATGTAAGAAGGACTGATGGGGACACCGGATGTTAGGAGGACTGATGGGGACACCGGATGTTAGGAGGACTGATGGGGACACCGGATGTTAGGAGGACTGATGGGGACACCGGATGTAAGAAGGACTGATGGGGACACCAGATGTTAGGAGGACTGATGGGGACACCGGATGTAAGAAGGACTGATGGGGACACCGGATGTAAGGAGGACTGATGGGGACACCGGATGTTAGGAGGACTGATGGGGACACCAGATGTAAGGAGGACTGATGGGGACACCAGATGTAAGGAGGACTGATGGAGACACCAGATGTAAGAAGGACTGATGGGGACACCAGATGTAAGGAGGACTGATGGGGACACCAGATGTTAGGAGGACTGATGGGGACACCAGATGTAAGGAGGACTGATGGAGACACCAGATGTAAGGAGGACTGATGGGGACACCAGATGTAAGGAGGACTGATGGAGACACCAGATGTAAGGAGGACTGATGGGGACACCAGATGTAAGAAGGACTGATGGAGACACCAGATGTAAGAAGGACTGATGGGGACACCAGATGTAAGGAGGACTGATGGGGACACCAGATGTAAGGAGGACTGATGGAGACACCAGATGTAAGAAGGACTGATGGGGACACCAGATGTAAGGAGGACTGATGGGGACACCAGATGTTAGGAGGACTGATGGGGACACCAGATGTAAGGAGGACTGATGGAGACACCAGATGTAAGGAGGACTGATGGGGACACCAGATGTAAGGAGGACTGATGGAGACACCAGATGTAAGGAGGACTGATGGGGACACCAGATGTAAGAAGGACTGATGGAGACACCAGATGTAAGAAGGACTGATGGGGACACCAGATGTAAGGAGGACTGATGGGGACACCAGATGTAAGGAGGACTGATGGAGACACCAGATGTAAGAAGGACTGATGGGGACACCAGATGTAAGGAGGACTGATGGGGACACCAGATGTTAGGAGGACTGATGGAGACACCAGATGTTAGGAGGACTGATGGGGACACCAGATGTAAGGAGGACTGATGGGGACACCAGATGTAAGAAGGACTGATGAGGACACCAGATGTAAGGAGGACTGATGGGGACACCAGATGTAAGGAGGACTGATGGGAACGCCAGATTTTAGGAGGACTGATGGGAACGCCAGATTTTAGGAGGACTGATGGGGACACCAGATGTAAGGAGGACTGATGGGGACACCAGATGTAAGGAGAACTGATGGGGACACCGGATGTTAGGAGGACTGATCGGGACACCAGATGTAAGAAGGACTGATGGGGACACCAGATGTAAGGAGGACTGATGGGGACACCAGATGTAAGGAGGACTGATGGGGACACCAGATGTAAGGAGGACTGATGGGGACACCAGATGTAAGGAGGACTGATGGGAACGCCAGATTTTAGGAGGACTGATGGGAACGCCAGATTTTAGGAGGACTGATGGGGACACCAGATGTAAGGAGGACTGATGGGGACACCAGATGTAAGGAGGACTGATGGGAACGCCAGATTTTAGGAGGACTGATGGGAACGCCAGATTTTAGGAGGACTGATGGGGACACCAGATGTAAGGAGAACTGATGGGGACACCGGATGTTAGGAGGACTGATGGGGACACCGGATGTTAGGAGGACTGATGGGAACGCCAGATTTTAGGAGGACTGATGGGGACACCAGATTTTAGGAGGACTGATGGGGACACCAGATGTAAGGAGGACTGATGGGGACACCAGATGTTAGGAGGACTGATGGAGACACCAGATGTAAGGACTGATGGGGACACCAGATGTTAGGAGGACTGATGGGGACACCGGATGTAAGAAGGACTGATGGGGACACCAGATGTTAGGAGGACTGATGGGGACACCAGATGTAAGGAGGACAGATGGGGACACCGGATGTTAGGAGGACTGATGGGGACACCAGATGTTAGGAGGACTGATGGGGACACCAGATGTTAGGAGGACTGATGGGGACACCAGATGTTAGGAGGACTGATGGGGACACCAGATGTTAGGAGGAATGATGGGGACACCAGATGTTAGGAGGACTGATGGGGACACCAGATGTTAGGAGGAGGACTGATGGAGACACCAGATGTTAGGAGGACTGATGGGGACACCAGATGTTAGGAGGACTGATGGGGACACCAGATGTTAGGAGGACTGATGGGGACACCGGATGTTAGGAGGACTGATGGAGACACCGGATGTTAGGAGGACTGATGGGGACACCAGATGTTAGGAGGACTGATGGGGACACCAGATGTTAGGAGGACTGATGGGGACACCAGATGTTAGGAGGAATGATGGGGACACCAGATGTTAGGAGGACTGATGGGGACACCAGATGTTAGGAGGACTGATGGGGACACCAGATGTAAGGACTGATGGGGACACCAGATGTTAGGAGAACTGATGGGGACACCGGATGTTAGGAGGACTGATGGGGACACCAGATGTTAGGAGGACTGATGGGGACACCAGATGTAAGGACTGATGGGGACACCAGATGTTAGGAGAACTGATGGGGACACCAGATGTTAGGAGGACTGATGGGGACACCAGATGTAAGGAGGACTGATGGAGACACCAGATGTAAGAAGGACTGATGGGGACACCAGATGTAAGGAGGACTGATGGGGACACCAGATGTTAGGAGGACTGATGGGGACACCAGATGTTAGGAGGACTGATGGGGACACCAGATGTTAGGAGGACTGATGGGGACACCGGATGTTAGGAGGACTGATGGAGACACCGGATGTTAGGAGGACTGATGGGGACACCAGATGTTAGGAGGACTGATGGGGACACCAGATGTTAGGAGGACTGATGGGGACACCAGATGTTAGGAGGAATGATGGGGACACCAGATGTTAGGAGGACTGATGGGGACACCAGATGTTAGGAGGACTGATGGGGACACCAGATGTAAGGACTGATGGGGACACCAGATGTTAGGAGAACTGATGGGGACACCGGATGTTAGGAGGACTGATGGGGACACCAGATGTTAGGAGGACTGATGGAGACACCAGATGTAAGAAGGACTGATGGGGACACCAGATGTAAGGAGGACAGATGGGGACACCGGATGTAAGGAGGACTGATGGGGACACCAGATGTAAGGAGGACTGATGGGGACACCAGATGTAAGGAGGACTGATGGGGACACCAGATGTAAGGAGGACTGATGGGAACGCCAGATTTTAGGAGGACTGATGGGAACGCCAGATTTTAGGAGGACTGATGGGGACACCAGATGTAAGGAGGACTGATGGGGACACCAGATGTAAGGAGAACTGATGGGGACACCGGATGTTAGGAGGACTGATGGGAACGCCAGATTTTAGGAGGACTGATGGGGACACCAGATTTTAGGAGGACTGATGGGGACACCAGATGTAAGGAGGACTGATGGGGACACCAGATGTTAGGAGGACTGATGGAGACACCAGATGTAAGGACTGATGGGGACACCAGATGTAAGGAGGACTGATGGAGACACCAGATGTAAGGACTGATGGGGACACCAGATGTTAGGAGGACTGATGGGGACACCGGATGTAAGGAGGACTGATGGGGACACCGGATGTAAGAAGGACTGATGGGGACACCAGATGTTAGGAGGACTGATGGGGACACCAGATGTTAGGAGGACTGATGGGAACACCAGATGTAAGGAGGACTGATGGGAACACCAGATGTTAGGAGGACTGATGGGAACACCAGATTTTAGGAGGACTGATGGGGACACCAGATGTTAGGAGGACTGATGGGGACACCAGATGTTAGGAGGACTGATGGGAACACCAGATGTAAGGAGGACTGATGGGAACACCAGATGTTAGGAGGACTGATGGGGACACCGGATGTTAGGAGGACTGATGGGAACACCAGATTTTAGGAGGACTGATGGGGACACCAGATGTTAGGAGGACTGATGGGGACACCAGATGTTAGGAGGACTGATGAGGACACCGGATGTTAGGAGGACTGATGGGGACACCGGATGTTAGGAGGACTGATGGGGACACCAGATGTTAGGAGGACTGATGGGGACACCAGATGTAAGGAGGACTAATGGGGACACCAGATGTAAGGAGGACTGATGGGAACACCAGATGTTAGGAGGACTGATGGGAACACCAGATTTTAGGAGGACTGATGGGGACACCAGATGTTAGGAGGACTGATGGGGACACCAGATGTTAGGAGGACTGATGGGGACACCAGATGTTAGGAGGACTGATGGGGACACCGGATGTAAGAAGGACTGATGGGGACACCGGATGTTAGGAGGACTGATGGGGACACCAGATGTAAGGAGGACTGATGGGGACACCGGATGTAAGAAGGACTGATGGGGACACCGGATGTTAGGAGGACTGATGGGGACACCGGATGTTAGGAGGACTGATGGGGACACCGGATGTTAGGAGGACTGATGGGGACACCGGATGTAAGAAGGACTGATGGGGACACCAGATGTTAGGAGGACTGATGGGGACACCGGATGTAAGAAGGACTGATGGGGACACCGGATGTAAGAAGGACTGATGGGGACACCGGATGTTAGGAGGACTGATGGGGACACCGGATGTTAGGAGGACTGATGGGGAAACCGGATGTAAGAAGGACTGATGGGGACACCAGATGTTAGGAGGACTGATGGGGACACCGGATGTAAGAAGGACTGATGGGGACACCAGATGTTAGGAGGACTGATGGGGACACCAGATGTTAGGAGGACTGATGGGGACACCGGATGTTAGGAGGACTGATGGGGACACCAGATGTTAGGACTGATGGGGACACCAGATGTAAGGACTGATGGGGACACCAGATGTTAGGAGGCCTGATGGAGACACCAGATGTTAGGAGGACTGATGGGGACACCAGATGTAAGGAGGCCTGATGGAGACACCAGATGTAAGGAGGACTGATGGGGACACCAGATGTAAGGAGGACTGATGGAGACACCAGATGTAAGGAGGACTGATGGGGACACCGGATGTAAGAAGGACTGATGGGGACACCGGATGTTAGGAGGACTGATGGGGACACCAGATGTAAGGACTGATGGGGACACCAGATGTAAGGACTGATGGGGACACCAGATGTTAGGAGGCCTGATGGAGACACCAGATGTTAGGAGGACTGATGGGGACACCAGATGTTAGGAGGACTGATGGGGACACCAGATGTTAGGACTGATGGGGACACCAGATGTAAGGACTGATGGGAACACCAGATGTAAGGACTGATGGGGACACCAGATGTTAGGAGGCCTGATGGAGACACCAGATGTTAGGAGGACTGATGGGGACACCAGATGTTGGGAGGACCGATGGGGACACCAGATGTAAGGAGGACTAATGGGGACACCAGATGTAAGGAGGACTGATGGAGACACCAGATGTTAGGAGGACTGATGGGGACACCAGATGTTAGGAGGACCGATGGGGACACCAGATGTAAGGAGGACTAATGGGGACACCAGATGTTAGGAGGCCTGATGGAGACACCAGATGTTAGGAGGACTGATGGGGACACCAGATGTAAGGAGGCCTGATGGGGACACCAGATGTAAGGAGGACTGATGGAGACACCAGATGTAAGGAGGACTGATGGGGACACCAGATGTAAGGAGGACTGATGGGGACACCAGATGTTAGGAGGACTGATGGAGACACCAGATGTAAGGAGGACTGATGGGAACACCAGATGTAAGGAGGACTGATGGGGACACCAGATGTTAGGAGGACTGATGGGAACACCAGATGTAAGGAGGACTGATGGGGACACCAGATGTAAGGAGGACTGATGGGGACACCAGATGTTAGGAGGACTGATGGAGACACCAGATGTAAGGAGGACTGATGGGAACGCCAGATGTTAGGAGGACTGATGGGAACACCAGATGTTAGGAGGACTGATGGGAACACCAGATGTAAGGAGGACTGATGGGAACGCCAGATTTTAGGAGGACTGATGGGGACACCAGATGTTAGGAGGACTGATGGGGACACCGGATGTAAGAAGGACTGATGGGGACACCAGATGTTAGGAGGACTGATGGGGACACCAGATGTTAGGAGGACTGATGGGGACACCGGATGTAAGAAGGACTGATGGTGACACCGGATGTTAGGAGGACTGATGGGGACACCGGATGTTAGGAGGACTGATGGGGACACCGGATGTAAGGAGGACTGATGGGGACACCAGATGTAAGAAGGACTGATGGGGACACCAGATGTTAGGAGGACTGATGGGGACACCAGATGTTAGGAGGACTGATGGGGACACCGGATGTAAGAAGGACTGATGGGGACACCAGATGTTAGGAGGACTGATGGGGACACCAGATGTAAGGAGGACTAATGGGGACACCAGATGTAAGGAGGACTGATGGGAACACCAGATGTTAGGAGGACTGATGGGAACGCCAGATGTTAGGAGGACTGATGGGGACACCAGATGTTAGGAGGACTGATGGGGACACCGGATGTAAGAAGGACTGATGGGGACACCGGATGTTAGGAGGACTGATGGGGACACCGGATGTAAGAAGGACTGATGGGGACACCAGATGTTAGGAGGACTGATGGGGACACCAGATGTTAGGAGGACTGATGGGGACACCGGATGTAAGAAGGACTGATGGGGACACCGGATGTTAGGAGGACTGATGGGGACACCGGATGTTAGGAGGACTGATGGGGACACCAGATGTAAGAAGGACTGATGGGGATACCAGATGTTAGGACTGATGGGGACACCAGATGTAAGGACTGATGGGGACACCAGATGTAAGGAGGACTGATGGAGACACCAGATGTTAGGAGGACTGATGGGGACACCGGATGTTAGGAGGACTGATGGGGACACCAGATGTTAGGAGGACTGATGGGGACACCAGATGTTAGGAGGACTGATGGGGACACCAGATGTTAGGAGGCCTGATGGAGACACCAGATGTTAGGAGGACTGATGGGGACACCAGATGTTAGGAGGACCGATGGGGACACCAGATGTAAGGAGGACTAATGGGGACACCAGATGTAAGGAGGACTGATGGGGACACCAGATGTTAGGAGGACTGATGGGAACGCCAGATTTTAGGAGGACTGATGGGGACACCAGATGTTAGGAGGACTGATGGGGACACCAGATGTTAGGAGGACTGATGGGGACACCAGATGTTAGGAGGACTGATGGGGACACCGGATGTAAGAAGGACTGATGGGGACACCGGATGTAAGGAGGACTGATGGGGACACCAGATGTAAGGAGGACTGATGGGAACACCAGATGTTAGGAGGACTGATGGGGACACCAGATGTTAGGAGGACTGATGGGGACACCAGATGTTAGGAGGACTGATGGGGACACCGGATGTAAGAAGGACTGATGGTGACACCGGATGTTAGGAGGACTGATGGGGACACCGGATGTTAGGAGGACTGATGGGGACACCGGATGTAAGGAGGACTGATGGGAACACCAGATGTTAGGAGGACTGATGGGAACGCCAGATTTTAGGAGGACTGATGGGGACACCAGATGTAAGAAGGACTGATGGGGACACCAGATGTTAGGAGGACTGATGGGGACACCAGATGTTAGGAGGACTGATGGGGACACCGGATGTAAGAAGGACTGATGGGGACACCAGATGTTAGGAGGACTGATGGGGACACCAGATGTAAGGAGGACTAATGGGGACACCAGATGTAAGGAGGACTGATGGAGACACCGGATGTAAGAAGGACTGATGGGGACACCAGATGTTAGGAGGACTGATGGGGACACCGGATGTTAGGAGGACTGATGGGAACGCCAGATGTTAGGAGGACTGATGGGGACACCAGATGTTAGGAGGACTGATGGGGACACCGGATGTAAGAAGGACTGATGGGGACACCGGATGTTAGGAGGACTGATGGGGACACCGGATGTAAGAAGGACTGATGGGGACACCAGATGTTAGGAGGACTGATGGGGACACCAGATGTTAGGAGGACTGATGGGGACACCGGATGTAAGAAGGACTGATGGGGACACCGGATGTTAGGAGGACTGATGGGGACACCGGATGTTAGGAGGACTGATGGGGACACCAGATGTAAGAAGGACTGATGGGGATACCAGATGTTAGGACTGATGGGGACACCAGATGTAAGGACTGATGGGGACACCAGATGTTAGGAGGACTGATGGGGATACCAGATGTTAGGAGGACTGATGGAGACACCAGATGTTAGGAGGACTGATGGGGACACCGGA
The DNA here is from genome assembly GCF_037356315.1 of Lithobates pipiens. Lineage (NCBI taxonomy): Eukaryota > Metazoa > Chordata > Amphibia > Anura > Ranidae > Lithobates > Lithobates pipiens. The sequence continues at coordinate 8,543 of NW_027507731.1, read as the reverse complement.
TGTTACGAGGACTGATGGGGACACCAGATGTTAGGAGGACTGATGGGGACACCAGATGTTAGGAGGACTGATGGGGACACCAGATGTTAGGAGGACTGATGGGGACACCAGATGTTAGGAGGACTGATGGGGACACCAGATGTTAGGAGGCCTGATGGAGACACCAGATGTTAGGAGGACTGATGGGGACACCAGATGTAAGGAGGACTGATGGGAACACCAGATGTTAGGAGGACTGATGGGAACACCAGATGTTAGGAGGACTGATGGGGACACCAGATGTTAGGAGGACTGATGGGGACACCAGATGTTAGGAGGACTGATGGGGACACCGGATGTAAGAAGGACTGATGGGGACACCGGATGTAAGAAGGACTGATGGGGACACCAGATGTTAGGAGGACTGATGGGGACACCAGATGTAAGGAGGACTAATGGGGACACCAGATGTAAGGAGGACTGATGGGAACACCAGATGTTAGGAGGACTGATGGGGACACCAGATGTTAGGAGGACTGATGGGGACACCAGATGTTAGGAGGACTGATGGGGACACCAGATGTTAGGAGGACTGATGGGGACACCGGATGTAAGAAGGACTGATGGGGACACCGGATGTTAGGAGGACTGATGGGGACACCGGATGTTAGGAGGACTGATGGGGACACCGGATGTAAGAAGGACTGATGGGGACACCGGATGTTAGGAGGACTGATGGGGAAACCGGATGTAAGAAGGACTGATGGGGACACCAGATGTTAGGAGGACTGATGGGGACACCGGATGTAAGAAGGACTGATGGGGACACCGGATGTTAGGAGGACTGATGGGGACACCGGATGTTAGGAGGACTGATGGGAACGCCAGATTTTAGGAGGACTGATGGGGACACCAGATTTTAGGAGGACTGATGGGGACACCAGATGTAAGGAGGACTGATGGGGACACCAGATGTTAGGAGGACTGATGGAGACACCAGATGTAAGGACTGATGGGGACACCAGATGTTAGGAGGACTGATGGGGACACCGGATGTAAGAAGGACTGATGGGGACACCAGATGTTAGGAGGACTGATGGGGACACCAGATGTTAGGAGGACTGATGGGAACACCGGATGTAAGGAGGACTGATGGGAACACCAGATGTTAGGAGGACTGATGGGGACACCAGATGTTAGGAGGACTGATGGGGACACCGGATGTAAGGAGGACTGATGGGAACACCAGATGTTAGGAGGACTGATGGGGACACCGGATGTAAGGAGGACTGATGGGGACACCAGATGTTAGGAGGACTGATGGGGACACCGGATGTAAGGAGGACTGATGGGGACACCAGATTTTAGGAGGACTGATGGGAACACCAGATGTTAGGAGGACTGATGGGAACACCAGATTTTAGGAGGACTGATGGGGACACCAGATGTTAGGAGGACTGATGGGGACACCGGATGTAAGGAGGACTGATGGGGACACCAGATTTTAGGAGGACTGATGGGAACACCAGATGTTAGGAGGACTGATGGGAACACCAGATTTTAGGAGGACTGATGGGGACACCAGATGTTAGGAGGACTGATGGGGACACCAGATGTTAGGAGGACTGATGAGGACACCGGATGTTAGGAGGACTGATGGGGACACCGGATGTTAGGAGGACTGATGGGGACACCAGATGTTAGGAGGACTGATGGGGACACCAGATGTAAGGAGGACTAATGGGGACACCAGATGTAAGGAGGACTGATGGGAACACCAGATGTTAGGAGGACTGATGGGAACACCAGATTTTAGGAGGACTGATGGGGACACCAGATGTTAGGAGGACTGATGGGGACACCAGATGTTAGGAGGACTGATGGGGACACCAGATGTTAGGAGGACTGATGGGGACACCGGATGTAAGAAGGACTGATGGGGACACCGGATGTTAGGAGGACTGATGGGGACACCAGATGTAAGGAGGACTGATGGGGACACCGGATGTAAGAAGGACTGATGGGGACACCGGATGTTAGGAGGACTGATGGGGACACCGGATGTTAGGAGGACTGATGGGGACACCGGATGTAAGAAGGACTGATGGGGACACCGGATGTTAGGAGGACTGATGGGGACACCGGATGTTAGGAGGACTGATGGGGAAACCGGATGTAAGAAGGACTGATGGGGACACCAGATGTTAGGAGGACTGATGGGGACACCGGATGTAAGAAGGACTGATGGGGACACCAGATGTTAGGAGGACTGATGGGGACACCAGATGTTAGGAGGACTGATGGGGACACCAGATGTTAGGAGGACTGATGGGGACACCGGATGTAAGAAGGACTGATGGGGACACCGGATGTTAGGAGGACTGATGGGGACACCGGATGTTAGGAGGACTGATGGGGACACCAGATGTTAGGACTGATGGGGACACCAGATGTAAGGACTGATGGGGACACCAGATGTTAGGAGGACTGATGGAGACACCAGATGTAAGGACTGATGGAGACACCAGATGTTAGGAGGCCTGATGGGGACACCAGATGTTGGGAGGACCGATGGGGACACCAGATGTAAGGAGGACTAATGGGGACACCAGATGTAAGGAGGACTGATGGAGACACCAGATGTTAGGAGGACTGATGGAGACACCAGATGTTAGGAGGACTGATGGGGACACCAGATGTTGGGAGGACCGATGGGGACACCAGATGTAAGGAGGACTAATGGGGACACCAGATGTAAGGAGGACTGATGGAGACACCAGATGTTAGGAGGACTGATGGGGACACCAGATGTTAGGAGGACCGATGGGGACACCAGATGTAAGGAGGACTAATGGGGACACCAGATGTTAGGAGGCCTGATGGGGACACCAGATGTAAGGAGGACCGATGGGGACACCAGATGTAAGGAGGACTAATGGGGACACCAGATGTTAGGAGGACTGATGGGGACACCAGATGTTAGGAGGCCTGATGGAGACACCAGATGTTAGGAGGCCTGATGGAGACACCAGATGTTAGGAGGACTGATGGGGACACCAGATGTTAGGAGGCCTGATGGAGACACCAGATGTTAGGAGGCCTGATGGAGACACCAGATGTTAGGAGGACTGATGGGGACACCAGATGTAAGGAGGACTGATGGAGACACCAGATGTTAGGAGGACTGATGGGGACACCAGATGTTAGGAGGACCGATGGGGACACCAGATGTAAGGAGGACTAATGGGGACACCAGATGTTAGGAGGCCTGATGGAGACACCAGATGTTAGGAGGACTGATGGGGACACCAGATGTAAGGAGGACTAATGGGGACACCAGATGTAAGGAGGACTGATGGGAACACCAGATGTTAGGAGGCCTGATGGAGACACCAGATGTTAGGAGGACTGATGGGGACACCAGATGTTAGGAGGACTGATGGGGATACCAGATGTTATGACGACTGATGGGAACACCAGATGTAAGGAGGACTGATGGGGACACCAGATTTTAGGAGGACTGATGGGGACACCAGATGTTAGGAGGACTGATGGGAACGCCAGATTTTAGGAGGACTGATGGGGACACCAGATGTTAGGAGGACTGATGGGGACACCGGATGTAAGGAGGACTGATGGGAACACCAGATGTTAGGAGGACTGATGGGAACGCCAGATTTTAGGAGGACTGATGGGGACACCAGATGTTAGGAGGACTGATGGGGACACCAGATGTTACGAGGACTGATGGGGACACCAGATGTTAGGAGGACTGATGGGGACACCAGATGTAAGGAGGACTGATGGGGACACCAGATGTTAGGAGGACTGATGGGGACACCAGATGTAAGGAGGACTGATGGGGACACCAGATGTTAGGAGGACTGATGGGGACACCAGATGTAAGGAGGACTGATGGGGACACCAGATGTAAGGAGGACTGATGGGGACACCAGATGTTAGGAGAACTGATGGGGACACCAGATGTTAGGAGGACTGATGGGGACACCAGATGTAAGGAGGACTGATGGGGACACCAGATGTTAGGAGGACTGATGGGGACACCAGATGTAAGGAGGACTGATGGGGACACCAGATGTTAGGAGGACTGATGGGGACACCAGATGTAAGGAGGACTGATGGGGACACCGGATGTTAGGAGGACTGATGGGGACACCAGATGTTAGGAGGACTGATGGGGACACCGGATGTTAGGAGGACTGATGGGGACACCAGATGTAAGGAGGACTGATGGGGACACCAGATGTTAGAAGGACTGATGGGGACACCAGATGTAAGGAGGACTGATGGGGACACCAGATGTAAGGAGGACTGATGGGGACACCAGATGTAAGGAGGACTGATGGGGACACCAGGTGTTAGGAGGACTGATGGGGACACCGGATGTTAGGAGGACTGATGGGGACACCAGATGTTAGGAGGACTGATGGGGACACCAGATGTTACGAGGACTGATGGGGACACCAGATGTAAGGAGGACTGATGGGGACACCAGATGTTAGGAGGACTGATGGGGACACCAGATGTAAGGAGGACTGATGGGGACACCAGATGTAAGGAGGACTGATGGGGACACCAGATGTTAGGAGGACTGATGGGGACACCAGATGTAAGGAGGACTGATGGGGACACCAGATGTTAGGAGGACTGATGGGGACACCGGATGTTAGGAGGACTGATGGGGACACCGGATGTAAGGAGGACTGATGGGGACACCAGATGTTAGGAGGACTGATGGGGACACCAGATGTAAGGAGGACTGATGGGGACACCAGATGTTAGGAGGACTGATGGGGACACCGGATGTTAGGAGGACTGATGGGGACACCAGATGTTAGGAGGACTGATGGGGACACCAGATGTTACGAGGACTGATGGGGACACCAGATGTTAGGAGGACTGATGGGGACACCAGATGTTACGAGGACTGATGGGGACACCAGATGTAAGGAGGACTGATGGGGACACCAGATGTTAGGAGGACTGATGGGGACACCAGATGTAAGGAGGACTGATGGGGACACCAGATGTTAGGAGGACTGATGGGGACACCAGATGTTAGGAGGACTGATGGGGACACCAGATGTAAGGAGGACTGATGGGGACACCAGATGTTAGGAGGACTGATGGGGACACCAGATGTAAGGAGGACTGATGGGGACACCAGATGTTAGGAGGACTGATGGGGACACCAGATGTTAGGAGGACTGATGGGGACACCAGATGTTAGGAGGACTGATGGGGACACCAGATGTAAGGAGGACTGATGGGGACACCAGATGTAAGGAGGACTGATGGGGACACCAGATGTTAGGAGGACTGATGGGGACACCAGATGTAAGGAGGACTGATGGGGACACCAGATGTTAGGAGGACTGATGGGGACACCAGATGTAAGGAGGACTGATGGGGACACCAGATGTTAGGAGGACTGATGGGGACACCGGATGTTAGGAGGACTGATGGGGACACCAGATGTTAGGAGGACTGATGGGGACACCAGATGTTACGAGGACTGATGGGGACACCAGATGTAAGGAGGACTGATGGGGACACCAGATGTTAGGAGGACTGATGGGGACACCAGATGTAAGGAGGACTGATGGGGACACCAGATGTTAGGAGGACTGATGGGGACACCAGATGTAAGGAGGACTGATGGGGACACCAGATGTAAGGAGGACTGATGGGGACACCAGATGTTAGGAGGACTGATGGGGACACCAGATGTAAGGAGGACTGATGGGGACACCAGATGTTAGGAGGACTGATGGGGACACCGGATGTTAGGAGGACTGATGGGGACACCAGATGTTAGGAGGACTGATGGGGACACCAGATGTTACGAGGACTGATGGGGACACCAGATGTTAGGAGGACTGATGGGGACACCAGATGTTAGGAGGACTGATGGGGACACCAGATGTTACGAGGACTGATGGGGACACCAGATGTAAGGAGGACTGATGGGGACACCAGATGTTAGGAGGACTGATGGGGACACCAGATGTAAGGAGGACTGATGGGGACACCAGATGTTAGGAGGACTGATGGGGACACCAGATGTAAGGAGGACTGATGGGGACACCAGATGTTAGGAGGACTGATGGGGACACCAGATGTTAGGAGGACTGATGGGGACACCAGATGTAAGGAGGACTGATGGGGACACCAGATGTTAGGAGGACTGATGGGGACACCAGATGTAAGGAGGACTGATGGGGACACCAGATGTTAGGAGGACTGATGGGGACACCAGATGTAAGGAGGACTGATGGGGACACCAGATGTTAGGAGGACTGATGGGGACACCAGATGTTAGGAGGACTGATGGGGACACCAGATGTTAGGAGGCCTGATGGGGACACCAGATGTAAGGAGGACTGATGGGGACACCAGATGTTAGGAGGACTGATGGGGACACCAGATGTAAGGAGGACTGATGGGGACACCAGATGTTAGGAGGACTGATGGGGACACCAGATGTTAGGAGGACTGATGGGGACACCAGATGTTAGGAGGACTGATGGGGACACCAGATGTAAGGAGGACTGATGGGGACACCAGATGTTAGGAGGACTGATGGGGACACCAGATGTTAGGAGGACTGATGGGGACACCAGATGTTACGGAGGACTGATGGGGACACCAGATGTTAGGAGGACTGATGGGGACACCAGATGTTAGGAGGACTGATGGGGACACCAGATGTAAGGAGGACTGATGGGGACACCAGATGTTAGGAGGACTGATGGGGACACCAGATGTTAGGAGGACTGATGGGGACACCAGATGTTAGGAGGACTGATGGGGACACCAGATGTTAGGAGGACTGATGGGGACACCAGATGTTAGGAGGACTGATGGGGACACCAGATGTTAGGAGGACTGATGGGGACACCAGATGTTAGGAGGACTGATGGGGACACCAGATGTTAGGAGGACTGATGGGGACACCAGATGTTAGGAGGACTGATGGGGACACCAGATGTTAGGAGGACTGATGGGGACACCAGATGTAAGGAGGACTGATGGGGACACCAGATGTTAGGAGGACTGATGGGGACACCAGATGTTAAGGAGGACTGATGGGGACACCAGATGTTAGGAGGACTGATGGGGACACCAGATGTTAGGAGGACTGATGGGGACACCAGATGTTAGGAGGACTGATGGGGACACCAGATGTAAGGAGGACTGATGGGGACACCAGATGTTAGGAGGACTGATGGGGACACCAGATGTTAGGAGGACTGATGGGGACACCAGATGTTAGGAGGACTGATGGGGACACCAGATGTTAGGAGGACTGATGGGGACACCAGATGTTAGGAGGACTGATGGGGACACCAGATGTTAGGAGGACTGATGGGGACACCAGATGTTAGGAGGACTGATGGGGACACCAGATGTTAGGAGGACTGATGGGGACACCAGATGTTAGGAGGACTGATGGGGACACCAGATGTTAGGAGGACTGATGGGGACACCAGATGTTAGGAGGACTGATGGGGACACCAGATGTTAGGAGGACTGATGGGGACACCAGATGTTAGGAGGACTGATGGGGACACCAGATGTTAGGAGGACTGATGGGGACACCAGATGTTACGGAGGACTGATGGGGACACCAGATGTTAGGAGGACTGATGGGGACACCAGATGTAAGGAGGACTGATGGGGACACCAGATGTTAGGAGGACTGATGGGGACACCAGATGTTAGGAGGACTGATGGGGACACCAGATGTTAAGGAGGACTGATGGGGACACCAGATGTTACGAGGACTGATGGGGACACCAGATGTTAGGAGGACTGATGGGGACACCAGATGTTAGGAGGACTGATGGGGACACCAGATGTTAGGAGGACTGATGGGGACACCAGAGTTAGGAGGACTGATGGGGACACCAGATGTTAGGAGGACTGATGGGACACCAGATGTTAGGAGGACTGATGGGGACACCAGATGTAAGGAGGACTGATGGGGACACCAGATGTTAAGAGGACTGATGGGGACACCAGATGTTAGGAGGACTGATGGGGACACCAGATGTTACGAGGACTGATGGGGACACCAGATGTTAGGAGGACTGATGGGGACACCAGATGTTAGGAGGACTGATGGGGACACCAGATGTTAGGAGGACTGATGGGGACACCAGATGTTAGGAGGACTGATGGGGACACCAGATGTAAGGAGGACTGATGGGGACACCAGATGTAAGGAGGACTGATGGGGACACCAGATGTAAGGAGGACTGATGGGGACACCAGATGTTAGGAGGACTGATGGGGACACCAGATGTTAGGAGGACTGATGGGGACACCAGATGTTACGAGGACTGATGGGGACACCAGATGTTAGGAGGACTGATGGGGACACCAGATGTTAAGGAGGACTGATGGGGACACCAGATGTTACGAGGACTGATGGGGACACCAGATGTAAGGAGGACTGATGGAGACACCAGATGTTAGGAGGACTGATGGGGACACCAGATGTAAGAGGACTGATGGGGACACCAGATGTAAGGAGGACT